>NW_027461816.1:0-61065 GCF_050947455.1 Rhinoderma darwinii | reverse complement strand
GGCTTTGAGTTTATTCCGATTATATCTTGGTTGGGGGGATTACAGATAAAATATCTATCTTGGTGGCAGCAGCTTTTTGAGGGGTCTGTGCCCGGGGGGATCTTTTGCTCTCAGGGGGTTATCATCTTACATGCACATTTTTCGAACTGTGAATATGAATGAAGAAGCGGTACTAGCAAAATATCACAGCGATCACAGGGGGGGGGGTGGAATATATAGAGTAACAGGTGCTCTAATACTAATGCAAAATTAAACAAAATGACATAAATGTTGCTAATGTATAATTATCTCATTACATTTCTTTCTCGTCCCCCCCCCCCCCCCTGGAGGGTTTATTATATGTCATGGATTCCGCTATCTTTCATGCCTGAACTGCACCCAGCGGCAGAAGACCATGTGACAATCTTTTTACTCTTGCACTGAAGGGACAGTAATGACAAATTGGAGCAACAACTTCACACTCCACAAGTTCATATACTGGAGCACGGAAGGATCAGTCCCTTTAAGACCGACCTACTGACATCTTCACCAGTCCCTGGAGCTGTAGTTTCATATCATCGTTCGTGGGGTGAGGAGAGGGGTGTAGCACCAGCCAGCATCTAGCAAACAACATGGCTTGTGTATAGAGGCTACAATGGAATGAGAAATGAGGAATGAGAGGGGAGCAATTTTGTGAATTAGGAATTAGAGGGGAGCCATGCCGAGGACTGAGAATGAGAGGAAGAGCCATGCTGGAGACTAGGAATGAAAGTGGAGTCAAATTGGAGACTAAGGCTGCATGAACACTTCCGTCGGCTGTTGTACGGCCGCTAATGACGGTTCCATAAAACACGGACCGCACACGGATGGCTTCCGTGTGCAGTCCGTTGTTTCACGGACCAAATCAATGAAAAGGCCGAGACTGTTCCGTCAAAAACGGACAGGAGTAGGACCTGTCCTATTTTTGACGGAACGGCTGCACGGAACCGAAGTGTGCATGGCCCCATTGAAATTAATGTGTCAGGGTGCTATTAGTTAAAACAACGGATAGCACCCTGACGAAAAAAACTGAAGTGGGCATGAGGCCTAAAAATAGAAGGGGGGCCATGATGGGAACTAGGAATGACAGGGGAGCCTTGCTGGTGACTAAGAATGAGAGGGGGCCATTCTGAAGACTAGTAATGAAAGGGGGAGCCATGCTGGGGACTAGAAATAAAAGGATCTGCTATGCAGGGGAATAGGAATGAGCTAGGGACCGTGATTGAGACGAGGCCATGCTGGGGACTAGGAATGACAGGGAAGTCATGCTGGGGACTAGAAATAAGAGGAGAAGTAATGCTGGGTACTAGGAATGAGAAGACACATGCTGTGGACCAGGAATGAGAGGAGGCCATGCTGGGGACTAGGAATGACAGAAGAGCCATGCTGTGTACTGACAATGAGTGGGGCCATGCTTGGGACTAGAAATGAAAGGGGAACCATTCTGGGGACTAGAAATGAGAAAGGGAGCCATGCTGGGGACTAAAATGAGAAGGGGAGCCTTGATGGGGACTATGAATGAGAGGGGGCCATGCTGGGTACTAGGAAAGAGAGGGTAGCCATGCTGGGGACTAGGAATGAGAGGAGGGCCATGCTGGGGACTAAGAATAAAAGGAGAGCCATTCTGGGAACTAGGAAAAAGAGCGAAGATATTCTAGGGAATTTGAATGAGGGGAGCCATGCTGGGGACTTACAATGAAAATTGAGAAATGCTGGGCACTAAGAATGAAAGGGGAGCCATGCTGGGTCCTAAGAATGAGAGGGGGGAATGCTGGGGACTAAGAATGAAAGGGTAGCCATGCTGGAGACTAAGGTTGAGAGGGGGCTATGCTGGGGACTAGTATTGAAAGGGGAGCCATGCTGGGGACTTAAAATGAGAGGAGCAGCCATGCTAGGGACTAGGAATGAGAGGACACATGCGGACGACCAGGAATTAGAGCAGGCCATGCATGGGGACTACAAATGAGAGAAAGCATGTTGGGGACTAGGAATGAGAGGTCACACGATGGGGACCAGGAATGAGAGGGGGCCATGCTTGGGACTATGAATAAGAGGGGAGCCTTGCTGGAGAATAGAAATAAGAGGGGGAGACATGCTGGGTACTAGCAATGAGAGGGGGCATGATGGGTACTAGGAAAGAGAGGGTAGCCATACTGGGGACTTGGAATGAGAGGGTAGCCATGCTGGGACTAGGCGTTAGAAGGGAGCCATGCTGGGGACTAGGAATGAGAGTGCTGTTTATTTGTGTGTGGTTCATGTTTGCTGGCCCATTAGACACTTTAACCTGCATTTTATGTACTTTTTTCATTGAGAGGACCATCCGAATGAAAAAAAGTATAATTTTGTGCAATTTTGGGTGGTGGTTCAAAGAGGTTTTGAACATTGGCACCAGGGCTGCAGTATTTACCTTCAGGGCCTTTACCCTATATTATTTCTATAATTGTTTTCAAATTATAAAATCAATATCATCAGAGATACATGAGATTTGTTCATCCTGATCTTACTGGTTCATGAAGGGAATACCAGTACTGCAGTGAAGACTGACACACAAGCAGAGCATTAGGAGAGAGGTAGTTGCTTGTAACATGGACGTGCAGGACGATAGGTTACTCTGCACAGGTACCAAGCACTCAACAAAGAAGTGACAAGATGTGACGTCTCCTATCTGGAAAGCGTAAAACCTGCGATGACTGTCCAGGTGCCTCCTGTAGTCTCACATTACAACTCAAGTCATGCTCTAGTCACATCCAGATCTGCGTTTACAATACTGCTAATTACCTGATAGCTTCCAGGTTGTAAGACCTCCCATCCACCTGCTTCCCCCTTGCTGGATCAGTGCCTTTACAGAACATTGTAGTTTGAGTGAAAGTATCAGCCAAAATAATTGTGGATTCAGCTCTGGATGTGACTGGAGTATTAGGCATGATGTAACTGAAGATCCATACCAGTTACTCAGCAGTAGATGAAACACTCAGCAATGTCATTGTGCACATTCACCTTGCCCTAAAGTAGTTCAGCAATTGTCTAGACCCCTGCTGCCCCCTCTGGCAGTCTTATTACATCCCCTTCCCTCCTGAATCCCTGACTAGTTCTCTTACATATTCTCTTAATTAATGGGCAGCATGGACAGTCCTTGATTTCCGGAGGTCCATGGACAAACCGGCATAACTATGGCTCCACCATCACCCACCTGCCAATAACATAGTGACCTCCTTCATTCATGTTTATGTCCAGTTCTGTCCTAGTCTTGCACACACAGCTGAGGGTTTGTTGCAGTGTATCAGTGTTGGTAAGAGATTTCAGTCTGGAGTCGTCTGCTATACGAGCATCTTGCACCCCGGTCGTCTGCTATACGAGCATCTTGCACCCAGGTCGTCTGCTATACGAGCGTCTTGCACCCCGGTCGTCTGCTGTACGAGCGTCTTGCACCCCGGTCATCTGCTGTACGAGCGTCTTGCACCCCGGTCGTCTGCTGTACGAGCGTCTTGCACCCCGGTCGTCTGCTGTACGAGCGTCTTGCACCCAGGTCATCTGCTATACGAGAGTCTTGCACCCCGGTCGTCTGCTGTACGAGCGTCTTGCACCCCGGTTATCTGCTGTACGAGCGTCTTGCACCCCGGTCGTCTGCTATACAAGCGTCTTACACCCCGGTCGTCTGCTATACGAGCGTCTTGCACCCCAGTCATCTGCTGTACGAGAGTCTTGCACCCCGGTCGTCTGCTATACGAGCGTCTTGCACCCCGGTCGTCTGCTGTACGAGCGTCTTGCACCCCGGTCGTCTGCTGTACGAGCGTCTTGCACCCCGGTCGTCTGCTGTACGAGCGTCTTGCACCCCGGTCGTCTGCTGTACGAGCGTCTTGCACCCCGGTCGTCTGCTGTACGAGCGTCTTGCACCCCGGTCGTCTGCTGTACGAGCGTCTTGCACCCCGGTCGTCTGCTGTACGAGCGTCTTGCACCCCGGTCGTCTGCTGTACGAGCGTCTTGCACCCCGGTCGTCTGCTGTACGAGCGTCTTGCACCCCGGTCGTCTGCTGTACGAGCGTCTTGCACCCCGGTCGTCTGCTGTACGAGCGTCTTGCACCCCGGTCGTCTGCTGTACGAGCGTCTTGCACCCCGGTCGTCTGCTGTACGAGCGTCTTGCACCCCGGTCGTCTGCTGTACGAGCGTCTTGCACCCCGGTCGTCTGCTGTACGAGCGTCTTGCACCCCGGTCGTCTGCTGTACGAGCGTCTTGCACCCCGGTCGTCTGCTGTACGAGCGTCTTGCACCCCGGTCGTCTGCTGTACGAGCGTCTTGCACCCCGGTCGTCTGCTGTACGAGCGTCTTGCACCCCGGTCGTCTGCTGTACGAGCGTCTTGCACCCCGGTCGTCTGCTGTACGAGCGTCTTGCACCCCGGTCGTCTGCTTTACGAGCGTCTTGCACCCCGGTCGTCTGCTGTACGAGCGTCTTGCACCCCGGTCGTCTGCTGTACGAGCGTCTTGCACCCCGGTCGTCTGCTATACGAGCGTCTTGCACCCCGGTCATCTGCTGTACGAGCGTCTTGCACCCCGGTCGTCTGCTATACGAGCATCTTGCACCCCGGTCATCTGCTGTACGAGCGTCTTGCACCCCGGTCGTCTGCTGTACGAGCGTCTTGCACCCCGGTCGTCTGCTATACGAGCGTCTTGCACCCAGGTCATCTGCTATACGAGAGTCTTGCACCCCGGTCGTCTGCTGTACGAGCGTCTTGCACCCCGGTCGTCTGCTGTACGAGCGTCTTGCACCCCGGTCGTCTGCTGTACGAGCGTCTTGCACCCCGGTCGTCTGCTGTACGAGCATCTTGCACCCCGGTCGTCTGCTAAACGAGCGTCTTGCACCCCAGTCATCTGCTGTACGAGAGTCTTGCACCCCGGTCGTCTGCTATACGAGCGTCTTACACCCCGGTCGTCTGCTATACGAGCATCTTGCACCCCAGTCATCTGCTGTACGAGCGTCTTGCACCCCGGTCGTCTGCTATACGAGCATCTTGCACCCCAGTCATCTGCTGTACGAGCGTCTTGCACCCCGTTCGTCTGCTGTACGAGCGTCTTGCACCCCGGTCATCTGCTATACGAGCGTCTTACACCCCAGTCGTCTGCTATACGAGCGTCTTGCACCCCGGTCATCTGCTGTACGAGCGTCTTGCACCCCGGTCGTCTGCTGTACGAGCGTCTTGCACCCCGGTCGTCTGCTGTACGAGCGTCTTGCACCCCGGTCGTCTGCTGTACGAGCGTCTTGCACCCCGGTCGTCTGCTGTACGAGCGTCTTGCACCCCGGTCGTCTGCTGTACGAGCGTCTTGCACCCCGGTCGTCTGCTGTACGAGCGTCTTGCACCCCGGTCGTCTGCTGTACGAGCGTCTTGCACCCCGGTCGTCTGCTGTACGAGCGTCTTGCACCCCGGTCGTCTGCTGTACGAGCGTCTTGCACCCCGGTCGTCTGCTGTACGAGCGTCTTGCACCCCGGTCGTCTGCTGTACGAGCGTCTTGCACCCCGGTCGTCTGCTGTACGAGCGTCTTGCACCCCGGTCGTCTGCTGTACGAGCGTCTTGCACCCCGGTCGTCTGCTGTACGAGCGTCTTGCACCCCGGTCGTCTGCTGTACGAGCGTCTTGCACCCCGGTCGTCTGCTGTACGAGCGTCTTGCACCCCGGTCGTCTGCTGTACGAGCGTCTTGCACCCCGGTCGTCTGCTGTACGAGCGTCTTGCACCCCGGTCGTCTTCTGTACGAGCGTCTTGCACCCCGGTCGTCTGCTTTACGAGCGTCTTGCACCCCGGTCGTCTGCTATACGAGCGTCTTGCACCCCGGTCGTCTGCTGTACGAGCGTCTTGCACCCCGGTCGTCTGCTATACGAGCGTCTTGCACCCCGGTCATCCGCTTCTCATTTCTACAGGGAAATCTTTGTTTCACAAATTCAGAAATTATCGTCTTTGCATAGAAATTCGCGGCACATTTATCAGACCCGTCAGACCGACATCAGAAACAAGCGGCGTCCATTATAACAGATCAATAATAACGTGGGATGTGCGGAGGGCGCCAGCGGCTGCCACTGACCGGGAATGAGAGAAGTGAAGTGTTTATGTCACTTTCAGCGCAGCGGAGTCTCTACTGGATCGGGGCCAGCGGAGGAGAAGTGAGACGTCCGCACCCCCGCACCTCGCCCTGTAAATGTCCAGAGTGTGCCTTGGCAGAAGGAGCAGGAGATGTGCAGCCGGCTGAGCGGGGCCAGGAAGACATTAGCACATGGAGAGCGGGAGCCGTCGTCCCCTCACTCCTTATTTATGTGGCTATTAACACTGTTTAGGCGGCAATCATGTCACAGCTCAGACGGTCGACAACTATTTTCTCGCCGGGCTCAGGGATGCTTCTCGCCCTCCGGAGCCGTCCCCCGCTGGCTCTGATAATTCCCGTCATTTACAAATTGGTCCCTTTAAAGTTTCTAAATCGCCTGGCTCCGACCTATCACAAACTGGGATTTCTCCACTGGTTCTAATATTTACAACGGAAACCAGGACGCAGTGCCGGATCGGTCGTGTGACGCTTTCCACCAGTGCCCGACGAATGAAGTCCGTCGGGTTTTATCATGGCGTCCGTCGTCGTGATGGGAAGAATCGTTCTGCGCCGCGTCATGTCTGACGAAGGGCCTGTTCACATCAGCGTTGGCTTTCCGTTCCGGGGTTCCGTTGGAGGTTTCGGTCGGGTGAACCCCGCAACGGAAAGTCAAACTGAAACCACAGCTTCCGTCAGATCAGATAGGTGGCGGATTATCAGATATTCTGGATCATTGGACAGCTAGAAACCTATTTATTAAAATCACTTGTAGTGTTGAGAACCTTCAGGAAGACGAGAAGCCCGATATCTAATCATCAGAGCCGTCTCCTCATGGCTTCTCTCCGCTCCGTCTCCTGCCAGATTATTGGAGTTTCTGGATTATCAGATACCACATTAAAGGATTCACCTTTCTTTTTAAATTAATAATGAGAAGAACGTAATAATAGTGACAATTATAATACCGTAAAATTCAGGGAATATTTCTGGACGTCTGGATATTGTGAACTATTGGACGCCCATCATATACATATATATATAGATACACGTGTGAGGCGCTGTTCACACCACCGGCGCACGACGGACTCCATTCACTTACAATTTGTCTGACGCGTCACGGTAATTGAAATAGAAGAAAATGTATGGATACAGGAGAGCGCTACTGGTAAGTAAACAATTATCAATGGTAGATTCCTTGATTTATTTGATATCGGCAACGCGTTTCGACACAGGACACGTGTCTTCGTCAGGCAAAGGAAGAACAAACAGTACAAAAAGACTTCTTAAATACAAGACCAAACACAATTACACAATCAACGCCTCGCGGTGTCCATCTTTCTGACGAGAAGCCATATTCTTCCTGAATCTTCGACAGAGACGCCGATGTTAGCAGAGCCGTCAACACATTTACCATCGCCCCGGCGGTCGAGGCTTGATACGCACGCTCCACCACTCTCGTGTCAGCACTGGCACCGATCATACATCACTAGAGCTCTGGCACGTGCCAACTACCAAACTAGGACATGGGACTATTTAGGTTGCATGCCGGATTATCAGATTTTCCAGACCATAAGGCGCCGGACTATCGGACTTTCATAGAATATTAATAAGTCTTATTCCTATAGCCGTGGCGGTGCTGACTCTTCAGTGTTTTGTTTTTGGTGGGGGAGGAAGAAGAGCGCCTCCCGCTGGTTTGTATTATGGGCAGCGGCAATAAATAGCCACGTAATATGAGCGCAGGTGACACGGGGAATGTGACAAACAAGTCTGTCCCCGGGGAGTGGAGGCCGAGCGGAGTCACTCTGGGACATGCTGACTACAGGGGCATCTGGCCCTGAAACCGGAGCCCCTGACATGATGAGATGGAATAAAATAGCGTACATGTCGTCCCAGCCGCCCGGCCATTGTGAGGGGGGGATCAGGTTTCTGTATCCAGGCCGCCTGCCCCTCACTCATCATCACACGGATCATGGAATCTTCCACGGGACCCCGGAGCCAGCAGAACATGAGGAGCACGCCGCTCGTCTCTGCGCCGGGGTCATAATCCTCTGATGAATGTCCTTCTTCCCTTCATGTTTTCTCCCCAGATAATAGATCCTCAGGACCCATCCGAGGGAAGACAAAGTAATCGCCAACATCTCCATGCCACGATTTATCATCCTAGGGTGAAGCGGCCGATAGCAAGTGATATGCCAAGAAATGTGAAATGTAATGATACCCGGAGCGTGGAGGACTGGCAAGTCACCCGGGAGTCGCAACATTGGCCCATGTGAGGCCGGAGAGTCATGGATGTGACAAGTCCCTCAGATGAGCGGTGCTGAATATTAGCAGTGGGGGCGCGATCTGTCACAAAGTCAGAAAAGTGCCCTAATCCCTGGTGTCCGGGGGTTTATTGCCTCAGTCCGTGGTGTCTTGTGGTTTATTGCCTCAGTCTGTGGTGTCCGGTGGTTTATTGCCTCAGTCTGTGGTGTCCGGTGGTTTATTGCCTCAGTCCGTGGTTTATTGCCTCAGTCCGTGGTGTCCGGTGGTTTATTGCCTCAGTCCGTGGTGTCCGGTGGTTTACTGCCTCAGTCCATGGTGTCCGGTGGTTTATTGACTCAGTCCGTGGTGTCTTGTGGTTTATTGCCTCAGTCTGTGGTGTCCGGTGGTTTATTACCTCAGTCTGTGGTGTCCGGTGGTTTATTGCCTCAGTCCGTGATTTATTGCCTCAGTCCGTGGTGTCCGGTGGTTTATTGCCTCAGTCCGTGGTGTCCGGTGGTTTACTGCCTCAGTCCATGGTGTCCGGTGGTTTATTGACTCAGTCCGTGGTGTCCAGTGGTTTACTGCCTCAGTCCATGGTGTCCGGTGGTTTATTGACTCAGTCCGTGGTGTCCAGTGGTTTATTGCCTCAATCCTTGGTGTCCAGTGGTTTATTGCCTCGGTACGTGGTGTCCAGTGGTTTATTGCCTCGGTACGTGGTGTCCAGTGGTTTATTGCCTCAGTCCGTGGTGTCCAGTGGTTTATTGCCTCAGTCCCTGGTGTCCGGTGGTTTATTGCCTCAGTCCGTGGTGTCCGGTGGTTTATTGCCTCAGTCCCTGGTGTCCGGTGGTTTATTGCCTCAGTCCATGGTGTCCGTTGGTTTATTGACTCAGTCCGTGGTGTCCGGTGGTTTACTGCCTCAGTCCATGGTGTCCGGTGGTTTATTGACTCAGTCCGTGGTGTCCAGTGGTTTATTGCCTCAATCCTTGGTGTCCAGTGGTTTATTGCCTCAGTACGTGGTGTCCAGTGGTTTATTGCCTCGGTACGTGGTGTCCAGTGGTTTATTGCCTCAGTCCGTGGTGTCCAGTGGTTTATTGCCTCAGTCCCTGGTGTCCGGTGGTTTATTGCCTCAGTTCGTGGTGTCCGGTGGTTTATTGCCTCAGTCCCTGGTGTCCGGTGGTTTATTGCCTCAGTCCATGGTGTCCGGTGGTTTATTGACTCAGTCCGTGGTGTCCAGTGGTTTATTGCCTCAGTCCGTGGTGTCCAGTGGTTTATTGCCTGAATACTTGGTGTCAAGTGGTTTATTGCCTCGGTACGTGGTGTCCAGTGGTTTATTGTCTCGGTCCGTGGTGTCCAGTGGTTTATTGCCTCAGTCCGTGGTGTCCGGTGTTTTATTGCCTCAGTCCCTGGTGTCCGGTGGTTTATTGCCTCAGTCCGTGGTGTCCGGCGGTTTATTGCCTCAGTCCCTGGTGTCCGGTGGTTTATTGCCTCAGTCCCTGGTGTTCGGTGGTTTATTGCCTCAGTCCCTGGTGTCCGGTGGTTTATTGCCTCAGTCCATTGTTTCCGGTGGTTTATTGCCTCAGTCCGTGGTGTCCGGTGGTTTATTGCCTCAGTCCCTGGTGTCCGGTGGTTTATTGCCTCAGTCCCTGGTGTCCGGTGGTTTATTGCCTCAGTCCGTGGTGTGCGGTGATTTATTGCCTCAGTATGTGGTGTCCAGTGGTTTATTGCCTCAGTCCCTGGTGTCCGGTGGTTTATTGCCTCAGTCCGTGGTGTCTGGTGGTTTATTGCCTCAGTCCATGGTGTCCGGTGGTTTATTGACTCAGTCCGTGGTGTCCAGTGGTTTATTGCCTCAGTACGTGGTGTCCAGTGGTTTATTGTCTCGATCCGTGGTGTCCAGTGGTTTATTGCCTCAGTACGTGGTGTCCAGTGGTTTATTGTCTCGGTCCGTGGTGTCCGGTGGTTTATTGCCTCAGTCCGTGGTGTCCGGTGGTTTATTGCATCAGTCCATGGTGTCCGGTGGTTTATTGCCTCAGTCCATGGTGTCCGGTGGTTTATTGACTCAGTCCGTGGTGTCCAGTGGTTTGTTGCCTCAGTCCTTGGTGCCCAGTGGTTTATTGCCTCAGTACGTGGTGTCCAGTGGTTTATTGTCTCGATCCGTGGTGTCCAGTGGTTTATTGCCTCAGTACGTGGTGTCCAGTGGTTTATTGCCTCAGTACGTGGTGTCCAGTGGTTTATTGTCTCGATCCGTGGTGTCCAGTGGTTTATTGCCTCAGTCCGTGGTGTCCGGTGGTTTATTGCCTCAGTCCCTGGTGTTCGGTGGTTTATTGCCTCAGTCCCTGGTGTTCGGTGGTTTATTGCCTCAGTCCATGGTGTTCGGTGGTTTATTGCCTCAGTCCCTGGTGTTCGGAGGTTTATTGCCGTAGTCCTTGGTGTCCGGTGATTTATTGCCTCAGTCCATGGTGTCCGGTGGTTTATTGCCTCAGTCCTTGGTGTCCAGTGGTTTATTGCCTCAGTCCCTGGTGTCCAGTGGTTTATTGCCTCAGTCCCTGGTGTCCTGTGTTTTATTGTCTCAGTCCCTCGGTCAGGGCTGCTGGTCCATAGATCATCTCCGATGTTAACTCTCCAATACCATGCTTGGTCAGCACTGTGAATGGACTATGGCCCCACGCATCATAACGACACCGCTAAGGTCTATGGCACTTGATAGATTTTATTAATGAGGGTCACGTCTGTTTAGATCTGGGATATGGTGAGGAACCGGCTCATGGACGCCCCTGAACATGTCAGAAGATGACTACAGGCGGAGTGTCCCTTTACTTCAATGAATGGTGATGATCGGTGGTCAGGGAAAGGGTCAACAAACAGTAAAACTGGAAGTTAAGTGTCCTGGACACACAACAGGCCTTATCTCAAGGGCAGATCCAGGCGATGACAAGGGGCAATTTAGTGCCTAGGTTTGCTCTAAGTGAGACATAGTGTTGTAATTTCAGGCTTTTTATAGACTCAACCCAGAAGAAGAGATAATCAGCGCCACTGAGGTGACCACCAAAGACGGAGAATCTATTATCATGTATCAGATGACTGTAGAGCAATAACCTAATGTCACCTACAGGGGGCAGGATCAGTGGCAGCACCAGATCACAAAGGATTATGGAGATCTGCAGTAGTCACCTGACACAGCCATAGACTGTCGCTAGGCAACAGCCAAGGATATCCTATTTTATAGTCAGGACAGCAGCGGCTTCAGATGTCAATACTTCAGATACTTCACATGTGATACTTTAGTCCTCGTATAATATTATACTGCTGAGCTCCTATAAGAGCACATGATGATTATAATAGAAAAATATGCAAGGCAATTGTATAAACATCCACCTCCCATGATGCATTATTTCTTTTTTAAACCTTTCCCACATTGGGCGGATCATAGTTGTCACCCGACATTTACTGTCTATGCATGGTAAGTGAAGAAAAACATAAGGGCTCAAGTCTGGAGTAGTTTGGGGGCTGTTATTTCGTTGACAACTATTTTCCCACATAAATGGGTATTTCCTTGGTGTGGGAAAATAGTTGTCAATGAAATAAGAGGCCCAAACGACTACAACGTATCTTGAGTATCCAGTCTTCGAAGTGCTTTACTATGTGGAGAAGCTCCTGTTCTGTAACATTGGCCGGTCGTGTTCTCCTACCCCCGTGCTACCCCAGCAAGCCCCATAATCGGTGCAGGGAGGCAGAATGGGGGTGGCATCCTTACTAGAAAGAGTTGAGCCCTGTTTTTAACGCTGCCTATGTGACCCTTTAAATATGTAAGGAATCTCTATTACTGTCTGATGCGTCTTGTACTGAATGTAAGTGTTGGGGCCGCAGGTGACGGTCATGCCCCGGTCCTACAATGCCCTTCGTGCCCCAGGGTTATGTGGTGTGGGTTCCAGTGGTCAGCCTGGGGTTCATCTTACAAATTACAGACCAGAATGTGCGTCACTGGCCCTGCTGGTTCCCAGTTTGTGGAGATCAATGCGGCACGGGCTCAGCTGGCACACTGATAGAAGTCACCCCTTACTGCTCCCAGCGTGCCCATGTCCTGCCCATAAAATGCCCCCGGCACAAATGACCAGACAATGATGAGAAGTTGAGGGTGGCAGCAGGACCTCTGGCCTCCCCGGCGCAGTCAGAGCTGCTGATTACCTGACCTGTAAATCACAACTTCCCTCATGAGCCGGCCCATAAAACCCTGCAGGGCAAAGTAATCCACTAATTGAAAAAAAAGGGGGGGGAGGAATCCTCCAGCTCACATGAGACAATGGGACGTGTCGTTGATAGCGCCCGGGTCCTCGTGTCGGCACACGATATAGGAAACGGGTAGCAAAAGGTTGGATCCAGCGCTGTGAATGAGGTAAAATGGAAGCGATTTCCAAGTTTAATAGTCCTGGTTAAAAAGGTCCAAATGTGTGGAGTCCTGGTGTGAAGAAAGTAGGGGAATATTATCCTCAGAGCCTACGCGTTTCAGACGGCTTCAGCATCCTTAGACTTGGCTGTAGGACGCTGAAGCCGTCCGAAACGCGTAGGCTCCGAGGATATTATTCTCCTACTTTCTTCACACCAGGACTCCACACATTTGGACCTTTTTAACCAGGACTATTAAACTTGGAAATCGCTTCCATTTTACCTCATTCACAGCGCTGGATCCAACCTTTTGCTAATCCACTAATTGTCTCATTACCCAGAGTGCACCAGCAGCATGAACCGAGCCCTGGGTGGAACCGGATGTCCTCACACGGCTCGTCCAGGCTCATGTCAATAAAGTTTCATCAGGATGAAAAATTCTGCAGCTTCTGATAGACTTTTTTAACTTCAGCCTTTTGTGCTCAGTCTTCTGATACAAAGTTCCAAATCCCCAGCTTTCCTTCACATAGCCATAGAGATATAAGATAAAATTCAGTCTGCCTGCAGCCACCACTAGGGGGCGCACACTGGACAGTTAGAATTGCGTTTAATAGGAGCTATGTAACTGTCTACAACGAGCTCCCCCTAGTGGCGGATGCCGGTAACGAGAATTTCTCCATTCAGAGCCTCCTCTCCCCACAGACCCCATAGCAGTGAGGGGTCTTCCTCTATAATAAGTTCACCACTGGTGAAAGGGAACAGTCATGTCTACGTCCTGACACGGAAAATCCACCCTGACCTAGTCTACTCTCCTCACACAGCTGCGTGGCTTGTAGCAATGTATCAGTCTAGGCAAGTTGTCTGCAACTTGTGGCTCTACAGGTGTGGGGAAACTACAACTCTCAGCATGCCCTGCCAACCTGCGCTTCAACACTGCAACAGCACTGATGCTGTACTCTGGGCTCTTCCCTGCACTGTTACATTGTAACAGATTGTACACCTTTGTATGATGTGATGTGAGGCTGCAGTGAGCGGTGGCCCCCGCAGGATGCTGGACATGGAGTCCTGGGAGCAGATGGGTTTTGATGTGAGTTCTTGGCTTGCCCCGATCCTGCACACATGCGGCACACTCCGTGTAGGTGACGTGTTTTGGGTCTTTGTGATTTATGAGCGCTCATCTCTCCTCTGTTCCCTGCTGTGCAGAATATAAGGACTTCCTTTTCATGTGTCTGTGGGTAACTGGGAGCCAGCTGTTGTCCATGCACAGCCCTTCTTCATTATTGTGCATCGCTGACATACTCTGTGCTGCAGGACTAACATTACAGATGACGTCTTATACCACAAATAATAAAAGAACTCTTCTAGACGTGGGCCTCAGTGTGTGGGAGGTGATAATTATTCCCTTCAGAGAGGTAAGAGTTGGGTGACTGACAACATGCTGGGACTTCCTTATTGTAGAGGGAGAGAGAGCTGCTGAATGTCGTCTGGACACGGAGCTGCAGCGACCTGATGCACTGAATTGTTGGTAAAACCTGACAATTTTGCATAAAGATCGAGAGTCGTTCCTGTGGAGAGATTTTTATTTTTGTATTCTCTGGGGCAGAACAATTCATCCAATAATCTGTTACATAGACACGGCAGACGCTCTAACCGGTGGTCACTGCGAGCTTAGAGCCCCGTGGATTTACAATATTAACCATAGAGCAGACAATCACTTCTGAGCCACTCCGACGCTAACATTCCCCTCACAGCTGAACGGATCTCTGCAGGCGGGGAGTTACTTTATTCTATAGAAATGTACAATGTAAAGATAAAACTTCCCAGAGTGCAAATTACCAGAGCAGATACCGAACAAGCAGAAAAAGCCGGGGGGGTTTCAGTTATAAAGCTTCAGAATAGTGAGTGCAGCTCTGGAGTATAATACAGGATATAACTCAGGATCAGTACAGGATAAGTAATGTAATGTATGTACACAGTGACTCCACCAGCAGAATAGTGAGTGCAGCTCTGGAGTATAATACAGGATGTAACTCAGGATCAGTACAGGATAAGTAATGTAATGTATGTACACAGTGACTCCACCAGCAGAATAGTGAGTGCAGCTCTGGAGTATAATACAGGATGTAACTCAGGATCAGTACAGGATAAGTAATGTAATGTATGTACACAGTGACTCCACCAGCAGAATAGCGAGTGCAGCTCTGGAGTATAATACAGGATGTAACTCAGGATCAGTACAGGATAAGTAATGTAATGTATGTACACAGTGACTCCACCAGCAGAATAGTGAGCGCAGCTCTGGAGTATAATACAGGATGTAACTCAGGATCAGCACAGGATAAGTAATGTAATGTATGTACTCAGTGACTCCACCAGCAGAATAGTGAGTGCAGCTCTGGAGTATAATACAGGATATAACTCAGGATCAGTACAGGATAAGTAATGTAATGTATGTACACAGTGACTCCACCAGCAGAATAGTGAGTGCAGCTCTGGAGTATAATACAGGATGTAACTCAGGATCAGTACAGGATAAGTAATGTAATGTATGTACACAGTGACTGCACCAGCAGAATAGTGAGTGCAGCTCTGGAGTATAATACAGGATATAACTCAGGATCAGTACAGGATAAGTAATGTAATGTATGTACACAGTGACTCCACCAGCAGAATAGTGAGTGCAGCTCTGGAGTATAATACAGGATGTAACTCAGGATCAGTACAGGATAAGTAATGTATGTACACAGTGACTCCACCAGCAGAATAGTGAGTGCAGCTCTGGAGTATAATACAGGATGTAACTCAGGATCAGTACAGGATAAGTAATGTAATGTATGTACACAGTGACTGCACCAGCAGAATAGTGAGTGCAGCTCTGGAGTATAATACAGGATATAACTCAGGATCAGTACAGGATAAGTAATGTATTGTATGTACACAGTGACTCCACCAGCAGAATAGTGAGTGCAGCTCTGGAGTATAATACAGGATGTAACTCAGGATCAGTACAGGATAAGTAATGTAATGTATGTACACAGTGACTCCACCAGCAGAATAGTGAGTGCAGCTCTGGAGTATAATACAGGATGTAACTCAGGATCAGTACAGGATAAGTAATGTAATGTATGTACACAGTGACTCCACCAGCAGAATAGTGAGTGCCGCTCTGGAGTATAATACAGGATGTAACTCAGGGTCAGTACAGGATAAGTAATGTAATGTATGTACACAGTGACTCCACCAGCAGAATAGTGAGTGCAGCTCTGGAGTATAATACAGGATGTAACTCAGGATCAGTACAGGATAAGTAATGTATGTACACAGTGACTCCACCAGCAGAATAGTGAGTGCAGCTCTGGAGTATAATATAGGATGTAACTCAGGATCAGTACAGGATAAGTGGAGAATAGTGATCAGCGGTTCTGCCCACAATTTACTGTATCATCCTCCTCCTCATTATTATTATCAGTAGTCGTGGTTGCCGGGTTGTTCTTTTGCGCACATTTTGCGGGCTCGTATAATGTAAGAAGTTGATCATTTTGGTTTCGGTAACCGGTGCAGTGAATAGTAATTGAAGTCATAAACTTGTAGTGACGCGGCGCCGCTGCTCTGTGATGTTTCAGTCTCGTGAAGTTACACGGCTGCAGGTGCGGCTTTATCACATTGTAAAATAAAACAATAATCCCTACTGTACCCAGTCTAGAAAGCAGGCGGCCCTGTCTGCGCGGCGTCCCATGTGACCGCAGCCGGATAACGTCACGAGGAAACGGAAAAATTAAAAACGGATGAAATACACCGAGGCCTGTGCAGGAAATGACTGTTTCTTTAAGGTCTCTGTAGCCGGAGGACATGTAACACTTCAGGTTATAAAACGTGACAGCGCGGCGTAAATCGTCACCGTCAGGAACGCACGACCGCGACAACGCAAATAAATTCTGAATAAAAGTGGAAAATACAAATCATACAGAAAATTCTCAGCTCCACGTCTAATACTCCACTCACATCCAGAGCTGCAGTCACTATTCTGCTGTTGTATCATGTCTAATACTCCACTCACATCCAGAGCTGCACTCACTATTCTGCTGTTGTATCATGTCTAATACTCCACTCACATCCAGAGCTGCAGTCACTATTCTGCTGTTGCATCATGTCTTATACTCCAGTCACATCCAGAGATGCAGTCACTATTTTTCTGTTGCATCATGTCTAATACTCCACTCACATCCAGAGCTGTAGTCACTATTCTGCTGTTGCATCATGTCTTATACTCCAGTCATATACAGAGCTGTAATTACTATTCTGCTGTTGCATCACGTCTAATACTCCACTCACATCCAGAGCTGTAGTCACTATTCTGAGGTTGCATCATGTCTTATACTCCAGTCGCATCCAAAGCTGTAGTCACTATTTTTCTGTTGCATCATGTCTTATACTGCAGACACATCCAGAGCTGTAGTCACTATTCTGCTGTTGCATCATGTCTAATACTCCAGTCCCATCCAGAGCAGTAGTCACTATTTTTCTATTGCATCATGTCTTATACTCCAGTCACATCCAGAGCTGCAGTCACTATTTTTGTGTTGCATCATGTCTAATACTCCACTCACATACAGAGCTGTAGTCACTATTCTGAGGTTGCATCATGTCTAATACTCCACTCACATCCAGAGCTGTAGTCACTATTCTGCTGTTGCATCGTCTTATACTCCAGTCGCATCCAGATCTGTAGTCACTATTCTGCTGTTGCATCACGTCTAATACTCCACTCACATCCAGAGCTGTAGTCACTATTCTGAGGTTGCATCATGTCTTATACTCCAGTCGCATCCAGAGCTGTAGTCACTATTCTGAGGTTGCATCATGTCTAATACTCCACTCATATCCAGAGCTGTAGTCACTATTCTGCTGTTGCGTCATGTCTTATACTCCAGTCAAATCCAGAGCTGTAGTCACTATTCTGCTGTTGCATCATGTCTAATACTCCACTCACATCCAGAGCTGTAGTCACTATTCTGAGGTTGCATCATGTCTAATACTCCACTCACATCCAGAGCTGTAGTCACTATTCTGCTGTTGCATCATGTCTTATATTCCAGTTGCATCCAGAGCTGCAGTCACTATTCTGATGTTGCATCATGTCTTATACTCCAGTCACATTCAGAGCTGTAGTCACTATTCTGCTATTACATCATGTCTTATACTCCAGTCACATCCAGAGCAGTAGTCACTATTCTGCTGCTGCATCATGTCTAAGGGTATGTGCACACACATTAATTACGTCCGTAAATGACGGACGTATTTCGGCCGCAAGTACCGGACCGAACACACTGCAGGGAGCCGGGCTCCTAGCATCATAGTTATGTACGACGCTAGGAGTCCCTGCCTCGCTGCAGGACAACTGTCCCGTACTGTAATCATGTTTTCAGTACAGGACAGTAGTTCCACGGAGAGGCAGGGACTCCTAGCGTCGTACATAAGTATGATGCTAGGAGCCCGGCTCCCTGCACTGTGTTCGGTCCGGTACTTGCGGCCGAAATGCGTCCGTCAATTACGGACGTAATTAGTGTGTGTGCACATACCCTAATACTCCAGTCACATTCAGAGCTGTAGTCACTATTCTGCTATTACATCATGTCTTATACTCCAGTCACATTAAGAGCTGCATTAACAATTCTACTATTACATCATGTCTAATACTCCAGTCACATCCAGAGCTGTAGTCACTATTCTACTCTAAGGCCTGATTTACACGAGCGTGTGCATTTTGCGCACGCAAAAAACGCTGCGTTTTGCGTGCGAAAAAGGCACTTAACAGCTGCGTGTGTCATCAGTGTATGATGTGTGATTTTCGCGCAGCCGCCATCATTATGGCACTCCGTTTGGATGTTTGTAGCATGTGGTGCTTTTCTGTTTACATTCAGAGTTTGACAGCTGTTGCGCGAACCACGCAGTTCGCTCGGAAGTACTTCCGTGCGACCTTCGTGGTTTTCACGCAATAATTGACTTCAATGGGTGCGTGATGCGCGAAAAACGCAGAAATATTGAACATGTCGTGAGTTTTACGCAGCGGACACACGCTGCGCAAAACTCACGGACTGTCTGCACAGCCCCATAGCCTAATATAGGTGCGTACGACACGCGTGAAAAGCACGCACGTGTTAACGAGGCCTAACTCTACTCATGTCTTAGTATCCAATCACATCCAGAGCTGCAGTCACTATTCTGCTGTTACATCATGTCTTATACTCCAGTCACATCCAGAGCTGCAGTCACTATTCTGCTGTTACATCATGTCTTATACTCCAGTCACATCCAGAGCTGCAGTCACTATTCTGCTGTTACATCATGTCTTATACTCCAGTCACATCCAGAGCTGCAGTCACTATTCTGCTGTTACATCATGTCTTATACTCCAGTCACATCCAGAGCTGCAGTCACTATTCTGCTGTTATATCATGTCTTATACTCCAGTCCCATCCAGAGCTGCAGTCACAATTCTGCTGTTATATCATGTCTTATACTCCAGTCACATCCAGAGCTGCAGTCACAATTCAGCTGTTATATCATGTCTTATACTCCAGTCACATCCAGTGCTGCAGTCACTATTCTGCTGTTATATCATGTCTTATACTCCAGTCCCATCCAGAGCTGGTCACAATTCTGCTGTTATATCATGTCTTATACTCCAGTCACATCCAGAGCTGTAGTTTTAGTTGTATAGTATTCTAGTCTCACAATATGCTGTACAGTAATGGTATGATGTAAAATACACTACATCCTCCACAATACAATGCAGCAGAGTGTAGGTCAGTCTAGGAACTCAGCTAATCAGTCCGGGGCGCATGTATCAGCACAGTGGCTTCAGGCAGAATTGTGACTGCAGCTCTGGATGCGACAATAGTATAAGACCTGATGTAACAGTATAATTTTGACTGCAGCTCTGGATGTGACTGGAGTATTAGACATGATGTAACAGTAGAATTGTTAATGCTGCTCTGAATGTGACTGGAGTATAAGACATGATGTAACAGCAGAATAGTGACTACAGCTCTGAATGTGACTGGAGTATTAGACATGATGCAACAGTAGAAGTGTTAATGCAGCTCTGAATGTGACTGGAGTATAAGACATGATGTAACAGCAGCATAGTGACTACAGCTCTGGATGTGACTGGAGTATTAGACATGATGCAACAGCAGAATAGTGACTGCAGCTCTGGATGTGACTGGAGTATTAGACATTATGCAGCAGCAGAATAGTGACTACAGCTCTGGATGTGACTGGAGTATTAGACATGATGCAGCAGCAGAATAGTGACTACTGCTCTGGATGTGACTGGAGTATTAGACATGATGCAACAGCAGAATAGTGACTGCAGCTCTGGATAAGACAAGACCTAACCGCAACATTGTAGCCATTTCCTAAGAGAAAGAGCCAAAGCCGATAGCCAATAAGCAGAACCCGTAGAGGTCACATGACATGTTCTTACAGCTTTGATTACCTAGTAACATGAAAGGTCCTGTCAGCCATTCTGCAGGGACAAGGCACATGACGCACGCTTCCCGGAAGGAGCCCTCACAGCCAATCAGTAGAGCCAAGAGTCGTCACATGATACACTTCCCGCAGCCCTAACTCCTTTCAGCTAATCAGCAGAGCTGAGGGAATCACATGACACACTATCTGTAGCCCCGTTACTAGTTAGTTTCGGGCGGGGCTTACCGTTTCTGTTTCCTGATAGGCTCCTTCATAAGCCAGCAAAGTGGAACGTTGGGAAAAACTGTACTAGGCCCCAACTGAAGCCTGGGGTTACCATGGCAACATGACCACCTACAACGCTGAAAATACTCCAACCGGCAACACTTTGGTAACCATGGAAAGAGACATCCCCTGATCCTGCATCATGTGACAGACTGCTGGACGTGATGTGACAGTCTCCTGGGTGTAATGTGACAGTCTCCTGGCTGTGATGTGACAGACTGCTGGACGTGATGTGACAGTCTCCTGGATGTGATAGTCTCCTGGATGTGATAGTCTCCTGGATGTGATGTGACAGTCTCCTGGGTGTAATGTGACAGTCTCCTGGCTATGATGTGACAGTCTCCTGGATGTGATGTGACAGTCTCCTGGACGTGATGTGACAGTCTCCTGGATGTGATGTGACAGTCTCCTGGATGTGATGTGACAGTCTCCTGGATGTGATGTGACAGTCTCCTGGATGTGATGTGACAGTCTCCTGGATGTGATGTGACAGTCTCCTGGCTGTGATGTGACAGTCTCCTGGATGTGATGTGACAGTCTCCTGGGTGTAATGTGACAGTCTCCTGGATGTGATGTGACAGTCTCCTGGGTGTAATGTGACAGTCTCCTGGCTATGATGTGACAGTCTCCTGGATGTGATGTGACAGTCTCCTGGATGTGATGTGACAGTCTCCTGGGTGTAATGTGACAGTCTCCTGGATGTGATGTGACAGTCTCCTGGCTATGATGTGACAGTCTCCTGGATGTGATGTGACAGTCTCCTGGATGTGATGTGACAGTCTCCTGGGTGTAATGTGACAGTCTCCTGGATGTGATGTGACAGTCTCCTGGGTGTGATGTGACAGTCTCCTGGGTGTAATGTGACAGTCTCCTGGCTATGATGTGACAGTCTCCTGGATGTGATGTGACAGTCTCCTGGATGTGATGTGACAGTCTCCTGGGTGTAATGTGACAGTCTCCTGGATGTGATGTGACAGTCTCCTGGGTGTGATGTGACAGTCTCCTGGGTGTAATGTGACAGTCTCCTGGCTGTGATATGACAGTCTCCAGGGTGTAATGTGACAGTCTCCTGGCTGTGATGTGACAGTCTCCTGGCTATGATGTGACAGTCTCCTGGCTGTGATGTGACAGTCTCCTGGCTATGATGTGACAGTCTCCTGGGTGTAATGTGACAGTCTCCTGGATGTGATGTGACAGTCTCCTGGATGTGATGTGACAGTCTCCTGGCTGTGATGTGACAGTCTCCTGGATGTGACAGTCTCCTGGGTGTGATGTGACAGTCTCCTGGATGTAATGTGACAGTCTCCTGGATGTGATGTGACAGTCTCCTGGATATGATGTGACAGTCTCCTGGATATGATGTGACAGTCTCCTGGATGTGATGTGACAGTCTCCTGTGTATAATGTGACAGTCTCCTGGATGTGATGTGACAGTCTCCTGGATGTGATGTGACAGTCTCCTGGATGTGATGTGACAGTCTCCTGGATGTGATGTGACAGTCTCCTGGATGTGATGTGACAGTCTCCTGGCTGTGATGTGACAGTCTCCTGGATGTGATGTGACAGTCTCCTGGATATGATGTGACAGTCTCCTGGATATGATGTGACAGTCTCCTGGGTGTAATGTGACAGTCTCCTGGATGTGATGTGACAGTCTCCTGGATGTGATGTGACAGTCTCCTGGGTGTAATGTGACAGTCTCCTGGATGTGATGTGACAGTCTCCTGGATATAATGTGACAGTCTCCTGGATGTGATGTGACAGTCTCCTGGCTGTGATGTGACAGACTGCTGGACGTGATGTGACAGTCTCCTGGATGTGATGTGACAGTCTCCTGGGTGTGATGTGACAGTCTCCTGGGTGTGATGTGACAGTCTCCTGGATGTGATGTGACAGTCTCCTGGGTGTGATGTGACAGTCTCCTGGATGTGATGTGACAGTCTCCTGGATGTGATGTGACAGTCTCCTGGATATAATGTGACAGTCTCCTGGCTATGATGTGACAGTCTCCTGGATGTGATGTGACAGTCTCCTGGGTGTAATGTGACAGTCTCCTGGCTGTGATGTGACAGTCTCCTGGATGTGATGTGACAGTCTCCTGGATATGATGTGACAGTCTCCTGGATATGATGTGACAGTCTCCTGGCTGTGATGTGACAGTCTCCTGGCTGTGACAGTCTCCTGGGTGTGATGTGACAGTCTCCTGGGTATAATGTGACAGTCTCCTGTGTATAATGTGACCGTCTCCTGGATGTGATGTGACAGTCTCCTGGGTGTAATGTGACAGTCTCCTTGATGTGATGTGACAGTCTCCTGGATGTGATGTGACAGTCTCCTGGATGTGATGTGACAGTCTCCTGGGTGTGATGTGACAGTCTCCTGGATATGATGTGACAGTCTCCTGGCTGTGATGTGACAGTCTCCTGGCTGTGATGTGACAGTCTCCTGGATGTGACAGTCTCCTGGATGTGATGTGACAGTCTCCTGGATGTGATGTGACAGTCTCCTGGATGTGATGTGACAGTCTCCTGGCTGTGATGTGACAGTCTCCTGGGTGTAATGTGACAGTCTCCTGGATGTGATGTGACAGTCTCCTGGGTGTGATGTGACAGTCTCCTGGGTGTAATGTGACAGTCTCCTGGATGTGATGTGACAGTCTCCTGGCTGTGATGTGACAGTCTCCTGGCTGTGATGTGACAGTCTCCTGGATGTGATGTGACAGTCTCCTGGGTGTGATGTGACAGTCTCCTGGGTGTGATGTGACAGTCTCCTGGGTGTAATGTGACAGTCTCCTGGGTGTGATGTGACAGTCTCCTGGCTGTGATGTGACAGTCTCCTGGCTGTGATGTGACAGTCTCCTGGCTGTGACAGTCTCCTGGATGTGATGTGACAGTCTCCTGGCTGTGATGTGACAGTCTCCTGGCTGTGACAGTCTCCTGGATGTGATGTGACAGTCTCCTGGATGTGATGTGACAGTCTCCTGGATGTGATGTGACAGTCTCCTGGATGTGATGTGACAGTCTCCTGGATGTGATGTGACAGTCTCCTGGATGTGATGTGACAGTCTCCTGGATATGATGTGACAGTCTCCTGGCTGTGATGTGACAGTCTCCTGGGTGTAATGTGACAGTCTCCTGGGTGTAATGTGACAGTCTCCTGGGTGTGATGTGACAGTCTCCTGGATATGATGTGACAGTCTCCTGGCTGTGATGTGACAGTCTCCTGGCTGTGATGTGACAGTCTCCTGGATGTGACAGTCTCCTGGATGTGATGTGACAGTCTCCTGGGTGTGATGTGACAGTCTCCTGGATGTGATGTGACAGTCTCCTGGATGTGATGTGACAGTCTCCTGGATATGATGTGACAGTCTCCTGGATGTGATGTGACAGTCTCCTGGATGTGATGTGACAGTCTCCTGGCTGTGATGTGACAGTCTCCTGGGTGTAATGTGACAGTCTCCTGGATGTGATAGTCTCCTGGATGTGATGTGACAGTCTCCTGGATATGATGTGACAGTCTCCTGGATATGATGTGACAGTCTCCTGGATATGATGTGACAGTCTCCTGGATGTGACAGTCTCCTGGATGTGATGTGACAGTCTCCTGGATGTGATGTGACAGTCTCCTGGATGTGATGTGACAGTCTCCTGGATGTGATGTGACAGTCTCCTGGATGTGATGTGACGGTCTCCTGGGTGTGATGTGACAGTCTCCTGGGTATAATGTGACAGTCTCCTGTGTATAATGTGACAGTCTCCTGTGTATAATGTGACAGTCTCCTGGATGTGATGTGACAGTCTCCTGGGTGTAATGTGACAGTCTCCTTGATGTGATGTGACAGTCTCCTGGGTGTGATGTGACAGTCTCCAGGGTGTGATGTGACGGTCTCCTGGGTGTGATGTGACAGTCTCCTGGGTATAATGTGACAGTCTCCTGTGTATAATGTGACAGTCTCCTGTGTATAATGTGACAGTCTCCTGGATGTGATGTGACAGTCTCCTGGATGTGATGTGACAGTCTCCTGGATGTGATGTGACAGTCTCCTGGGTGTGATGTGACAGTCTCCTGGATGTGATGTGACAGTCTCCTGGCTGTGATGTGACAGTCTCCTGGCTGTGATGTGACAGTCTCCTGGATGTGACAGTCTCCTGGATGTGATGTGACAGTCTCCTGGGTGTGATGTGACAGTCTCCTGGGTGTGATGTGACAGTCTCCTGGATGTGATGTGACAGTCTCCTGGATGTGATGTGACAGTCTCCTGGATGTGATGTGACAGTCTCCTGGGTGTGATGTGACAGTCTCCTGGGTGTGATGTGACAGTCTCCTGGGTGTGATGTGACAGTCTCCTGGGTGTGATGTGACAGTCTCCTGGGTGTGATGTGACAGTCTCCTGGGTGTGATGTGACAGTCTCCTGGGTGTGATGTGACAGTCTCCTGGATGTGATGTGACAGTCTCCTGGGTGTGATGAGACAGTCTCCAGGGTGTGATGTGACAGTCTCCTGGGTGTGATGTGACAGTCTCCTGGATGTGATGTGACAGTCTCCTGGATGTGATGTGACAGTCTCCTGGGTGTGATGTGACAGTCTCCTGGGTATAATGTGACAGTCTCCTGGCTGTGATGTGACAGTCTCCTGGCTGTGATGTGACAGTCTCCTGGATGTGACAGTCTCCTGGATGTGATGTGACAGTCTCCTGGGTGTGATGTGACAGTCTCCTGGGTGTGATGTGACAGTCTCCTGGATGTGATGTGACAGTCTCCTGGATGTGATGTGACAGTCTCCTGGATGTGATGTGACAGTCTCCTGGGTGTGATGTGACAGTCTCCTGGGTGTGATGTGACAGTCTCCTGGGTGTGATGTGACAGTCTCCTGGGTGTGATGTGACAGTCTCCTGGGTGTGATGTGACAGTCTCCTGGGTGTGATGTGACAGTCTCCTGGGTGTGATGTGACAGTCTCCTGGGTGTGATGTGACAGTCTCCTGGATGTGATGTGACAGTCTCCTGGGTGTGATGAGACAGTCTCCAGGGTGTGATGTGACAGTCTCCTGGGTGTGATGTGACAGTCTCCTGGATGTGATGTGACAGTCTCCTGGATGTGATGTGACAGTCTCCTGGGTATAATGTGACAGTCTCCTGGGTGTGATGTGACAGTCTCCTGGATGTGATGTGACAGTCTCCTGGATGTGATGTGACAGTCTCCTGGATGTGATGTGACAGTCTCCTGGATGTGATGTGACAGTCTCCTGGCTGTGATGTGACAGTCTCCTGTGTATAATGTGACAGTCTCCTGGATGTGATGTGACAGTCTCCTGGATGTGATGTGACAGTCTCCTGGGTGTGATGTGACAGTCTCCTGGATGTGATGTGACAGTCTCCTGGGTGTGATGTGACAGTCTCCTGGATGTGATGTGACAGTCTCCTGGATATGATGTGACAGTCTCCTGGATGTGATGTGACAGTCTCCTGGATGTGATGTGACAGTCTCCTGGATGTGATGTGACAGTCTCCTGGATGTGATGTGACAGTCTCCTGGATGTGATGTGACAGTCTCCTGGGTGTGATGTGACAGTCTCCTGGGTGTGATGTGACAGTCTCCTGGCTGTGATGTGACAGTCTCCTGGATGTGATGTGACAGTCTCCTGGGTGTAATGTGACAGTCTCCTGGATGTGATGTGACAGTCTCCTGGATGTGATGTGACAGTCTCCTGGGTGTGATGTGACAGTCTCCTGGGTGTGATGTGACAGTCTCCTGGGTGTGATGTGACAGTCTCCTGGGTGTGATGTGACAGTCTCCTGGGTGTGATGTGACAGTCTCCTGGGTGTGATGTGACAGTCTCCTGGATGTGATGTGACAGTCTCCTGGGTGTGATGAGACAGTCTCCAGGGTGTGATGTGACAGTCTCCTGGGTGTGATGTGACAGTCTCCTGGATGTGATGTGACAGTCTCCTGGATGTGATGTGACAGTCTCCTGGGTATAATGTGACAGTCTCCTGGGTGTGATGTGACAGTCTCCTGGATGTGATGTGACAGTCTCCTGGATGTGATGTGACAGTCTCCTGGATGTGATGTGACAGTCTCCTGGATGTGATGTGACAGTCTCCTGGCTGTGATGTGACAGTCTCCTGTGTATAATGTGACAGTCTCCTGGATGTGATGTGACAGTCTCCTGGATGTGATGTGACAGTCTCCTGGGTGTGATGTGACAGTCTCCTGGATGTGATGTGACAGTCTCCTGGGTGTGATGTGACAGTCTCCTGGATGTGATGTGACAGTCTCCTGGATATGATGTGACAGTCTCCTGGATGTGATGTGACAGTCTCCTGGATGTGATGTGACAGTCTCCTGGATGTGATGTGACAGTCTCCTGGATGTGATGTGACAGTCTCCTGGATGTGATGTGACAGTCTCCTGGGTGTGATGTGACAGTCTCCTGGGTGTGATGTGACAGTCTCCTGGCTGTGATGTGACAGTCTCCTGGATGTGATGTGACAGTCTCCTGGGTGTAATGTGACAGTCTCCTGGATGTGATGTGACAGTCTCCTGGATGTGATGTGACAGTCTCCTGGATGTGATGTGACAGTCTCCTGGGTTATCTTGACAGTCAGGGGTCCGGGATAGTTGAGTCCCCCCCCCCCCCCTATTTGTCAATACTCCCCTTTTCGCATGACCCGCACTGCAGAGGAGGAGTTTATGCAAATTTTGCCATACACGGGGGGCGTGTCTTCCTTAGCAGAGCGGATGTGTGGTTTACTGTGATTTGGGGTCGTATTGGCCTCGCAGACCCCTGAGCGGTGACTCTGACATGTGTGCGGGGCCCTCCTCAGCCTCTCTCCCCTCTGCCGTGGTGTGCGGGGCCCCTCCTCAGCCTCTCTCCCCTCTGCCGTGGTGTGCGGGGCCCCTCCTCAGCCTCTCTCCCCTCTGCCGTGGTGTGCGGGGCCCTCTTCAGCCTCTCTCCCCCCCCTCTGCCGTGGTGTGCGGGGCCCTCTTCAGCCTCTCTCCCCCCCCCCTGCCGTGGTGTGCTGGGCTCCTCCTCAGCCTCTCTCCCCCCCCCTGCCGTGGTGTGCGGGGCCCTCCTCAGCCTCTCTCCCCTCTGCCGTGGTGTGCGGGGCCCCTCCTCAGCCTCTCTCCCCCCTGCCGTGGTGTGCGGGGCCCCTCCTCAGCCTCTCTCCCCCCCCCCCTGCCGTGGTGTGCGGGGCCCCTCCTCAGCCTCTCCCCCCCCCCTGCCGTGGTGTGCGGGGCCCCTCCTCAGCCTCTCTCCCCTCTGCCGTGGTGTGCGGGGCCCCTCCTCAGCCTCTCTCCCCTCTGCCGTGGTGTGCGGGGCCCCTCCTCAGCCTCTCTCCCCCCCTGCCGTGGTGTGCGGGGCCCCTCCTCAGCCTCTCTCCCCCTCTGCCGTGGTGTGCGGGGCCCCTCCTCAGCCTCTCTCCCCCTCTGCCGTGGTGTGCGGGGCCCCTCCTCAGCCTCTCTCCCCCCCTGCCGTGGTGTGCGGGGCCCCTCCTCAGCCTCTCTCCCCCCCTGCCGTGGTGTGCGGGGCCCCTCTTCAGCCTCTCTCCCCCCCCTGCCGTGGTGTGCGGGGCCCCTCTTCAGCCTCTCTCCCCCACTGCCGTGGTGTGCGGGGCCCCTCCTCAGCCTCTCTCCCCCCCCCTGCCGTGGTGTGCGGGGCCCCTCCTCAGCCTCTCTCTCCCCCCCTGCCGTGGTGTGCGAGGCCCTCCTCAGCCTCTCTCTCCCCCCCCCCTGCCGTGGTGTGCGGGGCCCTCTTCAGCCTCTCCCCCCCCCTGCCGTGGTGTGCGGGGCCCCTCCTCAGCCTCTCCCCCCCCCTCCCGTGGTGTGCGGGGCCCCTCTTCAGCCTCTCTCCCCCCCTGCCGTGGTGTGCGGGGCCCCTCTTCAGCCTCTCTCCCCCCCTGCCGTGGTGTGCGGGGCCCCTCCTCAGCCTCTCTCCCCCCTGCCGTGGTGTGCGGGGCCCCTCCTCAGCCTCTCTCCCCCCTGCCGTGGTGTGCGGGGCCCCTCTTCAGCCTCTCTCCCCCCTGCCGTGGTGTGCGGGGCCCCTCTTCAGCCTCTCTCCCCCCCTGCCGTGGTGTGCGGGGCCCCTCTTCAGCCTCTCTCCCCCCCTGCCGTGGTGTGCGGGGCCCCTCCTCAGCCTCTCTCCCCCCTGCCGTGGTGTGCGGGGCCCTCCTCAGCCTCTCTCCCCCCTGCCGTGGTGTGCGGGGCCCTCCTCAGCCTCTCTCCCCCCCCCCTGCCGTGGTGTGCGGGGCCCCTCCTCAGCCTCTCTCCCCCCTGCCGTGGTGTGCGGGGCCCTCCTCAGCCTCTCTCTCCCCCCCCCTGCCGTGGTGTGCGGGGCCCCTCCTCAGCCTCTCTCTCTCCCCCCCCCCTGCCGTGGTGTGCGGGGCCCCTCCTCAGCCTCTCTCTCCCCCCCCTGCCGTGGTGTGCGGGGCCCCTCCTCAGCCTCTCTCCCCCCCCCCCCTGCCGTGGTGTGCGGGGCCCCTCCTCAGCCTCTCCCCCCTGCCGTGGTGTGCGGGGCCCTCTTCAGCCTCTCTCCCCCCCCTCCCGTGGTGTGCGGGGCCCCTCCTCAGCCTCTCTCCCCCCCCCCCTGCCGTGGTGTGCGGGGCCCCTCCTCAGCCTCTCTCCCCCCTGCCGTGGTGTGCGGGGCCCCTCCTCAGCCTCTCTCTCCCCCCCCTGCCGTGGTGTGCGGGGCCCCTCCTCAGCCTCTCTCTCCCCCCCCTGCCGTGGTGTGCGGGGCCCTCTTCAGCCTCTCTCCCCCCCCTGCCGTGGTGTGCGGGGCCCCTCCTCAGCCTCTCTCCCCCCTGCCGTGGTGTGCGGGGCCCTCCTCAGCCTCTCTCCCCCCTGCCGTGGTGTGCGGGGCCCTCCTCAGCCTCTCTCTCCCCCCCCTGCCGTGGTGTGCGGGGCCCTCCTCAGCCTCTCTCTCCCCCCCCTGCCGTGGTGTGCGGGGCCCTCCTCAGCCTCTCTCTCCCCCCCCTGCCGTGGTGTGCGGGGCCCCTCCTCAGCCTCTCTCCCCCCCTGCCGTGGTGTGCGGGGCCCCTCCTCAGCCTCTCTCCCCCCCTGCCGTGGTGTGCGGGGCCCCTCCTCAGCCTCTCTCCCCTCTGCCGTGGTGTGCGGGGCCCCTCCTCAGCCTCTCTCCCCCCCCCTGCCGTGGTGTGCGGGGCCCCTCCTCAGCCTCTCCCCCCCTGCTGTGGTGTGCGGGGCCCCTCCTCAGCCTCTCTCCCCCCCTGCCGTGGTGTGCGGGGCCCCTCCTCAGCCTCTCTCCCCTCTGCCGTGGTGTGCGGGGCCCCTCTTCAGCCTCTCTCCCCCCGCCGTGGTGTGCGGGCCCCTCTTCAGCCTCTCTCCCCCCTGCCGTGGTGTGCGGGGCCCCTCCTCAGCCTCTCTCTCCCCCCCCTGCCGTGGTGTGCGGGGCCCCTCCTCAGCCTCTCTCTCCCCCCTGCCGTGGTGTGCGGGGCCCTCTTCAGCCTCTCTCCCCTCTGCCGTGGTGTGCGGGGCCCCTCCTCAGCCTCTCTCCCCCCCCCTGCCGTGGTGTGCGGGGCCCCTCCTCAGCCTCTCTCCCCCCCTGCCGTGGTGTGCGGGGCCCCTCCTCAGCCTCTCTCCCCCCCCTCCCGTGGTGTGCGGGGCCCCTCTTCAGCCTCTCTCCCCCCCTGCCGTGGTGTGCGGGGCCCCTCCTCAGCCTCTCTCCCCCCCTCCCGTGGTGTGCGGGGCCCTCTTCAGCCTCTCTCCCCCCCCTCCCGTGGTGTGCGGGGCCCCTCCTCAGCCTCTCTCCCCCCTGCCGTGGTGTGCGGGGCCCCTCTTCAGCCTCTCTCCCCCCTGCCGTGGTGTGCGGGGCCCCTCTTCAGCCTCTCTCCCCCCCTGCCGTGGTGTGCGGGGCCCCTCCTCAGCCTCTCTCCCCCCTGCCGTGGTGTGCGGGGCCCCTCTTCAGCCTCTCTCCCCCCTGCCGTGGTGTGCGGGGCCCCTCTTCAGCCTCTCTCCCCTCCTGCCGTGGTGTGCGGGCCCCTCTTCAGCCTCTCTCCCCCCTGCCGTGGTGTGCGGGGCCCCTCCTCAGCCTCTCTCCCCCCCTCCCGTGGTGTGCGGGCCCCTCTTCAGCCTCTCTCCCCCCCCCTGCCGTGGTGTGCGGGGCCCCTCCTCAGCCTCTCTCCCCCCCTGCCGTGGTGTGCGGGGCCCCTCCTCAGCCTCTCTCCCCTCTGCCGTGGTGTGCGGGGCCCCTCTTCAGCCTCTCTCCCCCCCCTGCCGTGGTGTGCGGGGCCCTCTTCAGCCTCTCTCCCCCCCTCCCGTGGTGTGCGGGGCCCCTCCTCAGCCTCTCTCCCCCCCTGCCGTGGTGTGCGGGGCCCTCTTCAGCCTCTCTCCCCCCCTGCCGTGGTGTGCGGGGCCCTCTTCAGCCTCTCTCCCCCCCTGCCGTGGTGTGTGGGCCCCTCCTCAGCCTCTCTCCCCCCCTCCTGTGGTGTGCGGGGCCCTCCTCAGCCTCTCTCCCCCCCTCCCGTGGTGTGCGGGGCCCCTCCTCAGCCTCTCCCCCCCCTGCTGTGGTGTGCGGGGCCCCTCCTCAGCCTCTCTCCCCCCCTGCCGTGGTGTGCGGGGCCCTCCTCAGCCTCTCTCCCCCCCTGCCGTGGTGTGCGGGGCCCTCTTCAGCCTCTCTCCCCCCCTCCCGTGGTGTGCGGGGCCCCTCCTCAGCCTCTCTCCCCTCTGCCGTGGTGTGCGGGGCCCTCTTCAGCCTCTCTCCCCCCCTCCCGTGGTGTGCGGGGCCCCTCCTCAGCCTCTCTCCCCCCCTGCCGTGGTGTGCGGGGCCCTCTTCAGCCTCTCTCCCCCCCTGCCGTGGTGTGCGGGGCCCCTCCTCAGCCTCTCTCCCCCCTCCCGTGGTGTGCGGGGCCCTCTTCAGCCTCTCTCCCCCCCTGCCGTGGTGTGCGGGGCCCCTCCTCAGCCTCTCTCCCCCCTCCCGTGGTGTGCGGGGCCCCTCCTCAGCCTCTCTCCCCCCCTCCCGTGGTGTGCGGGGCCCTCTTCAGCCTCTCTCCCCCCCTCCCGTGGTGTGCGGGCCCCCTCCTCAGCCTCTCTCCCCCCCTGCCGTGGTGTGCGGGGCCCTCTTCAGCCTCTCTCCCCCCCTGCCGTGGTGTGCGGGGCCCTCTTCAGCCTCTCTCCCCCCCTGCCGTGGTGTGTGGGCCCCTCCTCAGCCTCTCTCCCCCCCTCCTGTGGTGTGCGGGGCCCTCCTCAGCCTCTCTCCCCCCCTCCCGTGGTGTGCGGGGCCCCTCCTCAGCCTCTCCCCCCCCTGCTGTGGTGTGCGGGGCCCCTCCTCAGCCTCTCTCCCCCCCTGCCGTGGTGTGCGGGGCCCTCCTCAGCCTCTCTCCCCCCCTGCCGTGGTGTGCGGGGCCCCTCCTCAGCCTCTCTCCCCCCCTCCCGTGGTGTGCGGGGCCCTCTTCAGCCTCTCTCCCCCCCTCCCGTGGTGTGCGGGGCCCCTCCTCAGCCTCTCTCCCCCCCTGCCGTGGTGTGCGGGGCCCTCTTCAGCCTCTCTCCCCCCCTGCCGTGGTGTGCGGGGCCCTCTTCAGCCTCTCTCCCCCCCTCCCGTGGTGTGCGGGGCCCCTCCTCAGCCTCTCTCCCCCCCCCTCCCGTGGTGTGCGGGGCCCTCTTCAGCCTCTCTCCCCCCCTCCCGTGGTGTGCGGGGCCCCTCCTCAGCCTCTCTCCCCCCTGCCGTGGTGTGCGGGGCCCCTCCTCAGCCTCTCTCCCCCCTGCCGTGGTGTGCGGGCCCCTCCTCAGCCTCTCTCCCCCCTGCCGTGGTGTGTGGGGCCCTCTTCAGCCTCTCTCCCCCCCTCCCGTGGTGTGCGGGGCCCCTCCTCAGCCTCTCTCCCCCCCTCCCGTGGTGTGCGGGGCCCTCTTCAGCCTCTCTCCCCCCCTGCCGTGGTGTGCGGGGCCCCTCCTCAGCCTCTCTCCCCCCCTCCCGTGGTGTGCGGGGCCCCTCCTCAGCCTCTCTCCCCCCCTGCCGTGGTGTGCGGGGCCCTCTTCAGCCTCTCTCCCCCCCTGCCGTGGTGTGCGGGGCCCTCTTCAGCCTCTCTCCCCCCCTCCCGTGGTGTGCGGGGCCCCTCCTCAGCCTCTCTCCCCCCCCTCCCGTGGTGTGCGGGGCCCTCTTCAGCCTCTCTCCCCCCCTCCCGTGGTGTGCGGGGCCCCTCCTCAGCCTCTCTCCCCCCTGCCGTGGTGTGCGGGGCCCCTCCTCAGCCTCTCTCCCCCCTGCCGTGGTGTGCGGGCCCCTCCTCAGCCTCTCTCCCCCCTGCCGTGGTGTGTGGGGCCCTCTTCAGCCTCTCTCCCCCCCTCCCGTGGTGTGCGGGGCCCCTCCTCAGCCTCTCTCCCCCCCTCCCGTGGTGTGCGGGCCCCTCTTCAGCCTCTCTCCCCCCCTGCCGTGGTGTGCGGGGCCCTCTTCAGCCTCTCTCCCCCCCTCCCGTGGTGTGCGGGGCCCCTCCTCAGCCTCTCTCCCCCCCCTCCCGTGGTGTGCGGGGCCCTCTTCAGCCTCTCTCCCCCCCTCCCGTGGTGTGCGGGGCCCCTCTTCAGCCTCTCTCCCCCCCCTGCCGTGGTGTGCGGGGCCCTCTTCAGCCTCTCTCCCCCCCTCCCGTGGTGTGCGGGGCCCCTCCTCAGCCTCTCTCCCCCCTGCCGTGGTGTGCGGGGCCCCTCCTCAGCCTCTCTCCCCCCTGCCGTGGTGTGCGGGCCCCTCCTCAGCCTCTCTCCCCCCTGCCGTGGTGTGTGGGGCCCTCTTCAGCCTCTCTCCCCCCCTCCCGTGGTGTGCGGGGCCCCTCCTCAGCCTCTCTCCCCCCCTCCCGTGGTGTGCGGGGCCCCTCCTCAGCCTCTCTCCCCCGCGCCAGATGTTGCCGTCCTGCAGGTAATGGTTTTCCCCAGCACAATGCGCCCCTTGTTTGCCGGGCAGCCCCTCCCCCGCCTCACCGGGGGTCAGAGGTTATTCAATTAAAAAGTGCACAGAAAGTGTCAGTAATAATCCGCGGACAGAGCGGCCGGAGAGCGCGCGCCGGGACCGGCCGTAACTATGATGGATCGTCGCTGCGAGGCGGGGGATGGGTCTAGCTCGCCGGGTAATACACCTGCCGGGCCCTGGAGAACCAGGAACATCTGCGCTGCCGGCACCACAACCAGACGTCAGGCAACAGCCCATAAACCGGGGGAGCGGGGGGGGGGGGAGGTCTGTTTTATGATTCCCCCTCCTCACCTCTTCTCTCGGGCCCTGCAGTCAGTCAGGATCAGATCGCCGGCCGAGGTGTGACGTGTTGGGGCATTAATGGCTTGTTCAGGATCATGTGGAGGATCGGGCGGCCACTGATTGACAGCTCAGAGGAGGGAGGGGGGGGGTCTACTTGTGTCAGAAGTCAAACAAAATCAGGAAACAAGTAAAGTCACGGGTAAAGACTGGCCGCAGTATATCAGGGAGCGTCAGCGCGGTATATCGGGGAGCGTCAGCGCGGTATATCGGGGAGCGTCAGCGCGGTATATCGGGGAGCGTCAGCGCGGTATATCGGGGAGCGTCAGCGCGGTATATCGGGGAGCGTCAGCGCGGTATATCGGGGAGCGTCAGCGCGGTATATCGGGGAGCGTCAGCGCGGTATATCGGGGAGCGTCAGCGCGGTATATCGGGGAGCGTCAGCGCGGTATATCGGGGAGCGTCAGCGCGGTATATCGGGGAGCGTCAGCGCGGTATATCGGGGAGCGTCAGCGCGGTATATCAGGGAGCGTCAGCGCGGTATATCAGGGAGCGTCAGCGCGGTATATCAGGGAGCGTCAGCGCGGTATATCAGGGAGCGTCAGCGCGGTATATCACAGCACGGGAGCGTCAGCGCGGTATATCAGGGAGCGTCAGCGCGGTATATCAGGGAGCGTCAGCGCGGTATATCAGGGAGCGTCAGCGCGGTATATCACAGCACGGGAGCGTCAGCGCGGTATATCAGGGAGCGTCAGCGCGGTATATCAGGGAGCGTCAGCGCGGTATATCAGGGAGCGTCAGCGCGGTATATCAGGGAGCGTCAGCGCGGTATATCACAGCACGGGAGCGTCAGCGCGGTATATCACAGCACGGGAGTGTCAGCGCGGTATATCACAGCATGGGAGTGTCAGCGCGGTATATCACAGCATGGGAGCGTCAGCGCGGTATATCACAGCATGGGAGCGTCAGCGCGGTATATCACAGCATGGGAGCGTCAGCGCGGTATATCAGGGAGCGTCAGCGCGGTATATCACAGCATGGGAGCGTCAGCGCAGAGAGGTGTGGAAGGTGGTAATGGCTGCCATTATAGAGAATTCACACATAGGAGGGCTAGAAAGTAAAAAGCCACTAACTTGTTATTCCCCCACAAAAATCACAATGTTCTTGCATCTGAGTGTCCCCCATAACAGCGGCTACAGCTAAAGATACCCCCATGGATGTTGTTGTAATGATGTTGGTATGGAGGTGGTGGTGATGTAATGATGTTGGTATGGAGGTGGTGGTGATGTAATGATGTTGGTATGGAGGTGGTGATGATGATGTAATGATGTTGGTATGGTGGTGGTGATGATGTAATGATGTTGGTATGGAGGTGGTGATGATGATGTAATGATGTTGGTATGGAGGTGGTGGTGATGTAATGATGTTGGTATGGTGGTGATGATGATGTAATGATGTTGGTATGGAGGAGGTGGTGATGATGTAATGATGTTGGTATGGTGGTGGTGATGATGTAATGATGTTGGTATGGAGGTGGTGATGATGATGTAATGATGTTGGTATGGAGGTGGTGGTGATGTAATGATGTTGGTATGGAGGTGGTGATGATGTAATGATGTTGGTATGGAGGTGGTGATGATGTAATGATGTTGGTATGGAGGTGGTGGTGATGTAATGATGTTGGTATGGAGGTGATGGTGATGTAATGATGTTGGTATGGAGGTGGTGATGATGTAATGATGTTGGTATGGAGGTGATGATGATGTAATGATGTTGGTATGGAGGTGGTGATGATGTAATGATGTTAGTATGGAGGTGGTGATGATGATGTTGGTATGGAGGTGGTGTGATGATGTAATGATGTTGGTATGGAGGTGATGATGATGTAATGATGTTGGTATGGAGGTGGTGATGATGTAATGATGTTGGTATGGAGGTGGTGGTGATGTAATGATGTTGGTATGGAGGTGGTGGTGATGTAATGATGTTGGTATGGAGGTGGTGATGATGTAATGATGTTGGTATGGAGGTGGTGATGATGTAATGATGTCGGTATGGAGGTGGTGGTGATGTAATGATGTTGGTATGGAGGTGGTGGTGATGTAATGATGTTGGTATGGAGGTGGTGATGATGTAATGATGTTGGTATGGAGGTGATGATGATGTAATGATGTTGGTATGGGGGTGGTGATGATGTAATGATGTTGGTATGGAGGTGGTGATGATGATGTAATGATGTTGGTATGGAGGTGGTGGTGATGATGTAATGATGTTGGTATGGAGGTGATGATGTAATGATGTTGGTATGGTGGTGATGATGATGTAATGATGTTGGTATGGAGGTGGTGATGATGTAATGATGGTATGGAGGTGATGATGATGTAATGATGTTGGTATGGAGGTGGTGATGATGTAATGATGTTGGTATGGAGGTGGTGATGATGATGTAATGATGTTGGTATGGAGGTGATGATGATGTAATGATGTTGGTATGGTGGTGATGATGATGTAATGATGTTGGTATGGAGGTGGTGATGATGTAATGATGTTGGTATGGAGGTGGTGATGATGATGTTGGTATGGAGGTGGTGATGATGATGTATGGAGGTGGTGATGATGTAATGATGTTGGTATGGAGGTGGTGATGATGTAATGATGTTGGTATGGAGGTGGTGATGATGATGTAATGATGTTGGTATGGAGGTGGTGATGATGTAATGATGTTGGTATGGAGGTGATGATGATGTAATGATGTTGGTATGGAGGTGGTGATGATGTAATGATGTTGGTATGGAGGTGGTGATGATGTAATGATGTTGGTATGGAGGTGATGATGATATAATGATGTTGGTATGGAGGTGGTGATGATGTAATGATGTTGGTATGGAGGTGGTGATGATGTAATGATGTTGGTATGGAGGTGGTGGTGATGTAATGATGTTGGTATGGAGGTGGTGGTGATGTAATGATGTTGGTATGGAGGTGGTGATGATGATGTAATGATGTTGGTATGGAGGTGGTGATGATGATGTAATGATGTTGGTATGGAGGTGGTGATGATGATGTAATGATGTTGGTATGGAGGTGGTGATGATGTAATGATGTTGGTATGGAGGTGATGATGATGTAATGATGTTGGTATGGAGGTGGTGATGATGTAATGATGTTGGTATGGAGGTGATGATGATGTAATGATGTTGGTATGGAGGTGATGATGATGTAATGATGTTGGTATGGAGGTGGTGATGATGTAATGATGTTGGTATGGAGGTGGTGATGATGTAATGATGTTGGTATGGAGGTGGTGATGATGTAATGATGTTGGTATGGTGGTGGTGGTGATGTAATGATGTTGGTATGGTGGTGATGATGATGTAATGATGTTGGTATGGAGGTGGTGATGATGTAATGATGTTGGTATGGAGGTGGTGATGATGTAATGATGTTGGTATGGAGGTGGTGATGATGTAATGATGTTGGTATGGAGGTGGTGATGATGTAATGATGTTGGTATGGAGGTGGTGATGATGTAATGATGTTGGTATGGAGGTGGTGATGATGTAATGATGTTGGTATGGAGGTGGTGATGATGTAATGATGTTGGTATGGAGGTGGTGATGATGATGTAATGATGTTGGTATGGAGGTGGTGATGATGATGTAATGATGTTGGTATGGAGGTGGTGATGATGTAATGATGTTGGTATGGAGGTGGTGATGATGTAATGATGTTGGTATGGAGGTGGTGATGATGATGTAATGATGTTGGTATGGAGGTGGTGATGATGATGTAATGATGTTGGTATGGAGGTGGTGATGATGATGTAATGATGTTGGTATGGAGGTGGTGATGATGATGTAATGATGTTGGTATGGAGGTGGTGATGATGATGTAATGATGTTGGTATGGAGGTGGTGATGATGTAATGATGTTGGTATGGAGGTGGTGATGATGATGTAATGATGTTGGTATGGAGGTGGTGATGATGATGTAATGATGTTGGTATGGAGGTGGTGATGATGATGTAATGATGTTGGTATGGAGGTGGTGATGATGATGTAATGATGTTGGTATGGAGGTGGTGATGATGTAATGATGTTGGTATGGAGGTGATGGTGATGTAATGATGTTGGTATGGAGGTGGTGATGATGTAATGATGTTGGTATGGAGGTGATGGTGATGTAATGATGTTGGTATGGAGGTGGTGATGATGATGTAATGATGTTGGTATGGAGGTGGTGATGATGTAATGATGTTGGTATGGAGGTGGTGATGATGATGTAATGATGTTGGTATGGAGGTGATGATGATGTAATGATGTTGGTATGGAGGTGGTGATGATGTAATGATGTTGGTATGGAGGTGGTGATTATGTAATGATGTTGGTATGGAGGTGGTGATGATGTAATGATGTTGGTATGGAGGTGGTGATGATGTAATGATGTTGGTATGGAGGTGGTGATGATGTAATGATGTTGGTATGGAGGTGGTGATGATGTAATGATGTTGGTATGGAGGTGGTGATGATGATGTAATGATGTTGGTATGGAGGTGGTGATGATGATGTAATGATGTTGGTATGGAGGTGGTGATGATGATGTAATGATGTTGGTATGTAGGTGGTGATGATGATGTAATGATGTTGGTATGGAGGTGATGATGATATAATGATGTTGGTATGGAGGTGATGATGATATAATGATGTTGGTATGGAGGTGGTGATGATGTAATGATGTTGGTATGGAGGTGGTGATGATGATGTAATGATGTTGGTATGGAGGTGGTGATGATGTAATGATGTTGGTATGGAGGTGGTGATGATGATGTAATGATGTTGGTATGGAGGTGGTGATGATGTAATGATGTTGGTATGGAGGTGGTGATGGTGATGTAATGATGTTGGTATGGTGGTGGTGATGATGTAATGATGTTGGTATGGAGGTGGTGATGGTGATGTAATGATGTTGGTATGGTGGTGGTGATGATGTAATGATGTTGGTATGGAGGTGGTGATGATGTAATGATGTTGGTATGGAGGTGGTGATGATGTAATGATGTTGGTATGGTGGTGGTGATGATGTAATGATGTTGGTATGGAGGTGGTGATGATGATGTAATGATGTTGGTATGGAGGTGGTGGTGATGTAATGATGTTGGTATGGAGGTGGTGATGATGTAATGATGTTGGTATGGAGGTGGTGATGATGTAATGATGTTGGTATGGAGGTGGTGATGATGATGTAATGATGTTGGTATGGAGGTGGTGATGGTGATGTAATGATGTTGGTATGGTGGTGGTGATGATGTAATGATGTTGGTATGGAGGTGGTGATGATGATGTAATGATGTTGGTATGGAGGTGGTGATGATGTAATGATGTTGGTATGGAGGTGGTGATGATGTAATGATGTTGGTATGGTGGTGGTGATGATGATGTAATGATGTTGGTATGGAGGTGGTGATGATGATGTAATGATGTTGGTATGGAGGTGGTGGTGATGTAATGATGTTGGTATGGAGGTGGTGATGATGTAATGATGTTGGTATGGAGGTGATGATGATGTAATGATGTTGGTATGGAGGTGATGATGATGTAATGATGTTGGTATGGAGGTGATGATGATGTAATGATGTTGGTATGGAGGTGGTGATGATGTAATGATGTAATGATGTTGGTATGGAGGTGATGATGATGTAATGATGTTGGTATGGAGGTGATGATGATGTAATGATGTTGGTATGGAGGTGATGATGATGTAATGATGTTGGTATGGAGGTGATGATGATGTAATGATGTTGGTATGGAGGTGGTGATGATGATGTAATGATGTTGGTATGGAGGTGGTGATGATGTAATGATGTTGGTATGGAGGTGATGGTGATGTAATGATGTTGGTATGGTGGTGATGTAATGATGTTGGTATGGAGGTGGTGATGATGTAATGATGTTGGTATGGAGGTGATGGTGATGTAATGATGTTGGTATGGAGGTGGTGATGATGATGTAATGATGTTGGTATGGAGGTGGTGATGATGTAATGATGTTGGTATGGAGGTGATGATGATGTAATGATGTTGGTATGGAGGTGGTGATGATGTAATGATGTTGGTATGGAGGTGGTGATGGTGATGTAATGATGTTGCTATGGAGGTGGTGATGGTGATGTAATGATGTTGGTATGGAGGAGGTGGTGATGATGTAATGATGTTGGTATGGAGGTGGTGATGATGATGTAATGATGTTGGTATGGAGGTGGTGATGATGATGTTGGTATGGAGGTGATGATGATGTAATGATGTTGGTATGGAGGTGGTGGTGATGTAATGATGTTGATATGGAGGTGATGGTGATGTAATGATGTTGGTATGGAGGTGATGATGATGTAATGATGTTGGTATGGTGGAGGTGATGATGTAATGATGTTGGTATGGAGGTGGTGATGATGTAATGATGTTGGTATGGAGGTGGTGATGATGATGTAATGATGTTGGTATGGTGGTGATGGTGATGTAATGATGTTGGTAGGGAGGTGGTGATGGTGATGTAATGATGTTGGTATGGAGGTGGTGATGGTGATGTAATGATGTTGGTATGGAGGTGGTGATGATGTAATGATGTTGGTATGGAGGTGGTGATGATGTAATGATGTTGGTATGGAGGTGATGATGATGTAATGATGTTGGTATGGAGGTGATGATGTAATGATGTTGGTATGGAGGTGATGATGATGTAATGATGTTGGTATGGAGGTGGTGGTGATGTAATGATGTTGGTATGGAGGTGGTGGTGATGATGATGTAATGATGTTGGTATGGAGGTGGTGGTGATGATGATGTTGGTATGGAGGAGGTGGTGATGATGATGATGTAATGATGTTGGTATGGAGGTGGTGATGATGTAATGATGTTAGTATGGAGGTGGTGATGATATAATGATGTTGGTATGGTGGTGGTGATGATGTAATGATGTTGGTATGGAGGTGGTGATGATGATGTAATGATGTTGGTATGGAGGTGATAATGATGTTGGTATGGAGGTGGTGGTGATGTAATGATGGAGGTGGTGGTGATGTAATGATGTTGGTATGGAGGTGGTGATGATGTAATGATGTTGGTATGGAGGTGGTGATGATGTAATGATGTTGGTATGGAGGTGGTGATGATGTAATTATGTTGGTATGGTGGTGGTGATGATGTAATGATGTTGGTATGGAGGTGGTGGTGATGTAATGATGTTGGTATGGAGGTGGTGATGATGTAATGATGTTGGTATGGAGGAGGTGGTGATGATGTAATGATGTTGGTATGGAGGAGGTGATGATGATGTAATGATGTTGGTATGGAGGTGGTGATGATGTAATTATGTTGGTATGGTGGTGGTGATGATGTAATGATGTTGGTATGGAGGTGGTGATGATGTAATGATGTTGGTATGGAGGTGGTGGTGATGATGATGTTGGTATGGTGGTGATGATGATGTAATGATGTTGGTATGGAGGTGGTGATGATGTAATGATGTTGGTATGGAGGTGGTGATGATGTAATGATGTTGGTATGGAGGTGGTGATGATGATGTAATGATGTTGGTATGGAGGTGGTGATGATGTAATGATGTTGGTATGGAGGTGGTGATGATGTAATGATGTTGGTATGGAGGTGGTGATGATGTAATGATGTTGGTATGGAGGTGATGATGATGTAATGATGTCGGTATGGAGGTGGTGATGATGTAATGATGTTGGTATGGAGGTGATGATGATGTAATGATGTTGGTATGGGGGTGGTGATGATGTAATGATGTTGGTATGGAGGTGATGGTGATGTAATGATGTTGGTATGGAGGTGATGATGATGTAATGATGTTGGTATGGAGGTGATGATGATGTAATGATGTTGGTATGGAGGTGATGATGTAATGATGTTGGTATGGAGGTGATGATGATGTAATGATGTTGGTATGGAGGTGGTGGTGATGTAATGATGTTGGTATGGAGGTGGTGGTGATGATGATGTAATGATGTTGGTATGGAGGTGGTGGTGATGATGATGTTGGTATGGAGGAGGTGGTGATGATGATGATGTAATGATGTTGGTATGGAGGTGGTGATGATGTAATGATGTTAGTATGGAGGTGGTGATGATATAATGATGTTGGTATGGTGGTGGTGATGATGTAATGATGTTGGTATGGAGGTGGTGATGATGATGTAATGATGTTGGTATGGAGGTGATAATGATGTTGGTATGGAGGTGGTGGTGATGTAATGATGGAGGTGGTGGTGATGTAATGATGTTGGTATGGAGGTGGTGATGATGTAATGATGTTGGTATGGAGGTGGTGATGATGTAATGATGTTGGTATGGAGGTGGTGATGATGTAATTATGTTGGTATGGTGGTGGTGATGATGTAATGATGTTGGTATGGAGGTGGTGGTGATGTAATGATGTTGGTATGGAGGTGGTGATGATGTAATGATGTTGGTATGGAGGAGGTGGTGATGATGTAATGATGTTGGTATGGAGGAGGTGATGATGATGTAATGATGTTGGTATGGAGGTGGTGATGATGTAATTATGTTGGTATGGTGGTGGTGATGATGTAATGATGTTGGTATGGAGGTGGTGATGATGTAATGATGTTGGTATGGAGGTGGTGGTGATGATGATGTTGGTATGGTGGTGATGATGATGTAATGATGTTGGTATGGAGGTGGTGATGATGTAATGATGTTGGTATGGAGGTGGTGATGATGTAATGATGTTGGTATGGAGGTGGTGATGATGATGTAATGATGTTGGTATGGAGGTGGTGATGATGTAATGATGTTGGTATGGAGGTGGTAATGATGTTGGTATGGAGGTGGTGATGATGTAATGATGTTGGTATGGAGGTGATGATGATGTAATGATGTCGGTATGGAGGTGGTGATGATGTAATGATGTTGGTATGGAGGTGATGATGATGTAATGATGTTGGTATGGGGGTGGTGATGATGTAATGATGTTGGTATGGAGGTGATGGTGATGTAATGATGTTGGTATGGAGGTGATGATGATGTAATGATGTTGGTATGGAGGTGGTGGTGATGTAATGATGTTGGTATGGAGGTGGTGATGATGTAATGATGTTGGTATGGAGGTGGTGATGATGTAATGATGTTGGTATGGAGGTGATGATGATGTAATGATGTCGGTATGGAGGTGGTGATGATGTAATGATGTTGGTATGGAGGTGATGATGATGTAATGATGTTGGTATGGAGGTGGTGATGATGTAATGATGTTGGTATGGAGGTGGTGATGATGTAATGATGTTGGTATGGAGGTGGTGATGATGTAATGATGTTGGTATGGAGGTGGTGATGATGTAATGATGTTGGTATGGAGGTGGTGATGATGTAATGATGTTGGTATGGAGGTGGTGATGATGTAATGATGTTGGTATGGAGGTGGTGATGATGTAATGATGTTGGTATGGTGGTGATGATGATGATGATGATGTAGCAGTGTCCTAGGCATTTGATGCGACAGGAGGTGGATTTTCAGACTACCTCAGGTTCCGATAGACATCAGAGCTCGGCAGAAGTCACCAGTCATTTCTGTTCATAGGAAGAAGGCGACTCCCGTGTGTAGTAATGGCCAAAACATATATTTACTGCAGCATAGCAAAAAATGCTGTAAAATGCCCCCTGCGTGGGAGGAGACGTTGCATTCTTTATGATGCCGGATTAAATATATATTTTGTTCTTTCCTACACCCGGGTGTCGCCTTCCTCCGATAATCCACTAGATGTGGTCGCAGCGGGGGGGGGGGGGGGGATCCTGGACATTGTGGCTCCTCTCCCCACGTTACTCCTTTGTAAGTGGAATATTTGTTTAGGGGGCGCTGCAGAGGCTATTATTCTTTTCTGGACCGATCATATCTCTTTCCTAATAGAGCAAAGCTGCAGTGTAAAGTAGAAAAGATCAATACAGCACATCCAGAGCTTCTGATGAGACCGGAGGTGAATTTGAGATTAAAGATAAAATCCGCATAGAGCAGCCAGATGTTATATGTAAAACGGGGGATTATGAGTCCCCGTCGTCGTGTCCGTGCCCCCTGGGGTTCCTCCGGTCTGCTTCTGTGGATTTTGATGTCATTATCATCGCTGTTCACAAGGTTCCTCCATCATGTTGTGGGATTTTGGGGGTTAATGTTACGGAGCGAGGCGGCAGACGCGGCGACGCTGATCTTCCTCCCAGTGGTCAACCTCAACAAGTCACGAAAGATGCCGGCGGCCGGGTGCCCGTCTGCCTGGGCCAGGAAGCTTGTGCTTTGTTTCCCGGCACATTCTCAGGTTTCAGGCGACAGGAGGTTTTTCCGGCGGTTCCCGGTCTCCGTCTTCCTCTCCTGAGCGTCTGCGGCATCTGTTTCCCATCCCGGGTAATAAAGGCTGCAGGTCTCCGGCAGGTGCTCACTCCCGGCTTTTACTGGGGTCCAAACCTCAGTCACATTGACGGGGTCAGCGGGCCGTGGCGTCTGGCGCTGCTTCTCTGTGGGCGGCTGGCGAGAAGCTTATTTGTGTTAATTTCACTGTATTTTAACCCCATTGCCCCCCAGAGGAGCCCGAAACCATAAAAAGGCCCTAAAAGTAAATGAAGTCAATAAGCAGAACGACCCCAAGAACATGAACTGCGTCCTGCCGCCGGGAGAGACGGGGGCTGGAAATGTTCACAACGTGGGGCTAATGGGGGAGGGGTGATGGGTATGATATTATTATACAACTACCAGGGGCACAAACTAGACACTTGTCAGCCGCATTCCGTGCCCCCATATCATTACCAGCCATAGTCCAAGCCCCATAACATTACCACCGCTGGCCATAGTCAATACATTCATAATAGACCATCATAAAAGTGCCAGCCACAGTGCCCCCATGTCTGTGCCAACCAGAGTGCCCATTGGGTCACCAGTGAGTGCGGGTCCTGTCTCGCTTACTATGAGACATTTGTCATTATTGAAGGGTGTTTCCCCGGTGCCCCCTCTTCTGTTTATTTACTTTGTGTCACAGAATGTGATCTGGTGCTGCTGATTTAACTTTTCTCTGCTTTGGTTGTGTTTTGTGTCATCCTCAGATGACGGTTTATTGGCTGCCGACCGCTCCGATCCTGCCACCCGCTCCGATCCTGCCGCCCGCTCCGATCCTGCCACCCGCTCCGATCCTGCCGGCCGCTCCGATCCTGTCGGAGGTAACGAGTCCGGGAACATTGAAGCTTCCCTTCCTTACCCAGTGATGGATTCCCCTTCTCTGCGGTTTGGAATCTGACCGAAAAAAGTGGAAAGTTTATGGGGAGTCTCGTCCTCCGACACTAGACAGTTCTGCTCTCATATTATGTCTTATGCTCCAGTCACATCCAGAGCTGCTTTCCCAACTCGGTTACATCAGGTCTTATTCTCCAGTCACATCTAGAGCTGCATCCACAGTTCCTGATCGTCCTAAGGCAGCACACTTAGGCTGGGTTCACACGACCTATTTTCAGACGTAAACGAGGCGTATTATGCCTCGATTTACGCGGAAAATAAGGCTACAATACGTCGGCAAACATCTGCCCATTCATCTGAATGGGTTTGCCGACGTATTGTGCCGACGACCGGTCATTTACGCGTCGTCGTTTGACAGCTGTGCGTGACACTTATATACATTATATGCGGGACACTTCTATACATTATATGCGGGACACTTATATACATTATATGCGGGACACTTATATACATTATATGCAGGACAATTATATACATTATATGCGGGACACTTATATACATTATATGCGGGACACTTATATACATTATATGCAGGACACTTCTATACATTATATGCAGGACACTTATATACATTATATGCGGGACACTTCTATACATTATATGCAGGACACTTCTATACATTATATGCGGGACACTTATATACATTATATGCGGGACACTTATATACATTATATGCAGGACACTTATATACATTATATGCAGGACACTTATATACATTATATGCGGGACACTTATATACATTATATGCAGGACACTTCTATACATTATATGCAGGACACTTATATACATTATATGCGGGACACTTCTATACATTATATGCGGGACACTTATATACATTATATGCGGGACACTTATATACATTATATGCGGGACACTTATATACATTATATGCAGGACACTTCTATACATTATATGCAGGACACTTATATACATTATATGCGGGACACTTCTATACATTATATGCGGGACACTTATATACATTATATGCGGGACACTTATATACATTATATGCGGGACACTTATATACATTATATGCGGGACACTTATATACATTATATGCGGGACACTTATATACATTATATGCAGGACACTTATATACATTATATGCGGGACACTTATATACATTATATGCAGGACACTTATATACATTATATGCGGGACACTTATATACATTATATGCGGGACACTTATATACATTATATGCGGGACACTTATATACATTATATGCGGGACACTTCTATACATTATATGCAGGACACTTATATACATTATATACGGGACACTTCTATACAGGACACTTCTATACATTATATGCAGGATACTTATATACATTATATGCGGGACACTTCTATACATTATATGCAGGACACTTATATACATTATATGCAGGACACTTATATACATTATATGCAGGACACTTATATACATTATATGCGGGACACTTATATGCATTACATGCAGGACACTTATATACATTATATGCAGGACACTTATATACATTATATACAGGACACTTATATACATTATATGCGGGACACTTATATACATTATATGCGGGACACTTATATACATTATATGCAGGACACTTATATACATTATATGCAGGACACTTATATACATTATATGCAGGACACTTATATACATTATATGCGGGACACTTATATACATTATATGCGGGACACTTATATACATTATATGCGGGACACTTATATACATTATATGCAGGACACTTATATACATTATATGCGTGACACTTATATACATTATATGCGGGACACTTCTATACATTATACGTGGGACACTTATATACATTATATGCGGGACACTTATATACATTATATGCGGGACACTTATATACATTATATGCGGGACACTTATATACATTATATGCAGGACACTTATATACATTATATGCAGGACACTTATATACATTATATGCGGGACACTTATATACATTATATGCGGGACACTTATATACATTATATGCGGGACACTTATATACATTATATGCAGGACACTTATATACATTATATGCGTGACACTTATATACATTATATGCGGGACACTTCTATACATTATATGCAGGACACTTATATACATTATATGCGGGACACTTATATACATTATATGCAGGACACTTATATACATTATATGCGGGACACTTATATACATTATATGCAGGGCACTTATATACATTATATGCGGGACACTTATATACATTATATGCGGGACACTTCTATACATTATATGCAGGACACTTATATACATTATATGCGGGACACTTCTATACATTATATGCAGGACACTTATATACATTATATGCGGGACACTTATATACATTATATGCAGGGCACTTATATACATTATATGCGGGACACTTATATACATTATATGCGGGACACTTCTATACATTATATGCGGGACACTTATATACATTATATGCGGGACACTTATATACATTATATGCAGGACACTTATATACATTATATGCGGGACACTTATATACATTATATGCGGGACACTTATATACATTATATGCGGGACACTTATATACATTATATACAGGACACTTATATACATTATATGCCGGACACTTATATACATTATATGCGGGACACTTATATACATTATATGCGGGACACTTATATACATTATATGCAGGACACTTATATACATTATATGCGGGACACTTATATACATTATATGCGGGACACTTATATACATTATATGCGGGACACTTATATACATTATATGCGGGACACTTATATACATTATATACAGGACACTTATATACATTATATGCGGGACACTTATATACATTATATGCAGGACACTTATATACATTATATACAGGACACTTATATACATTATATGCGGGACACTTATATACATTATATGCGGGACACTTATATACATTATATGCAGGACACTTATATACATTATATGCGGGACACTTATATACATTATATGCAGTACACTTATATACATTATATGCGGGACACTTATATACATTATATGCGGGACACTTATATACATTATATGCGTGACACTTATATACATTATATGCGGGACACTTATATACATTATATGCAGGACACTTATATACATTATATGCAGGACACTTCTTTCAGACGTAATTTGAGCCGTTCTTCATTGAAGTCAATGACCGGATAGAAGAGACATATTACTCGGCAGTCATCAATTAAACAGAAATTAGGGGGTCCCGGGTTCCCATAAATAGAGCCCAAACCCCTTCAGAAAGCGTATGATTTCTCTTCTATGAACATGGATAGTTGAAGACCGAAGACCCGTATACCAAAGATGCTTAAATAGAGGGGGTTCCTCTGTCCCTAAGCTGCGGCCCATGAGGACATGGGGGGCTGTATACTGGGGGTTCCCCTGTCCCTAAGCTGCGGCCCATGAGGACATGGGGGGGCTGTATACTTGGGGTTCCCCTGTCCCTAAGCTGCGGCCCATGAGGACATGGGGGGCTGTATACTGGGGGTTCCCCTGTCCCTAAGCTGCGGCCCATGAGGACATGGGGGGGCTGTATACTGGGGGTTCCCCTGTCCCTAAGCTGCGGCCCATGAGGACATGGGGGGCTGTATACTGGGGGTTCCCCTGTCACTAAGCTGCGGCCCATGAGGACATGGGGGGGCTGTATACTGGGGGTTCCCCTGTCCCTAAGCTGCGGCCCATGAGGACATGGGGGGCTGTATACTGGGTGTTCCCCTGTCCCTAAGCTGCGGCCCATGACATGGGGGGCTGTATACTGGTGGTTCCCCTGTCCCTAAGCTGTGGCCCATGAGGACATGGGGGGCTGTATACTGGGGGTTCCCCTGTCCCTAAGCTGTGGCCCATGAGGACATGGGGGGCTGTATACTGGGGGTTTCCTCGGTCCCTCGTCCTGGCTTCTATAAACCTTACCTGGAGGTAACGAGAAGCCACGCTTCCAGTCCGGAGCGGCATACAGGTCTGACCTGGACGTGGATCCCATACACCTCCGGACGGGTGTCCCAAGATGGCCGCCGCGGCAAGGTGTACGCTGGCTTCCGGCGGTTCAATAAAGGACCGCGAATCTGGGGCTACGGCGCTGGTGCAGCTGCTCGACCCTGGAGATTAAGGTACCCCAAACGTTCATTGTGTTATTGTGAGGAGGGCTTTGCTTGCTGAGGCCTCTTACAGATAAGCGTGGACCAGAGCCCCTGCTCCTCCCACAGACCCCTGAACAATCCCTCCATACTGAAGCCGCGGGGTTTAAAGATCCGCTGACGGACACGTTACAGGAGATGAAGGCGGCTGCTATGCCGAAAAATGTAAAGGTAGAAAGCGGTCGCCCGAATATGATGTATCGGAGGAGGATCTGGATCAGAGGACTCTGATGGGGAACCTTCAGATAATAGTCACATCATTTCTTAGGCCTTGTTCACACTACAGATTTGCCAGCCAACGCCAGGATTGGATCCAGAAGAACAGACCTGTCCGGCTTCCTTCATATATTTCTTGTTCCATTTCTGGATTTGGCCTAAACAATACATTCAAAATCTACAGAAAATCTGCGCTGTGTGAACAGAGCCTTCGGCCGCAGTCACGCGCGGTAAATTTTGTTGCACAAATTTCCGTGTCTGAGAATCCGTTCCCTTCATCTAAATGTGGTTGAAGCGGGTGGCGGGAATTCTGCAAATTCCATTCAGATACATCTCTGCAGCGACATTGGCCGCCTGTGACTGCAGCTGAAGACGATGTTCACACAGCGCAGATTTTGCATGTAGTTTTTTTGGGCTGAAAATTCTATAGCAAATCTGCACTGTGTGAACAAGGCCTAAGACATAACGTAGCATCAGAGTTGTGGCTGCAGCTCTGCATGTGGCTGCACCCTAAGATAGAAGAATTAAGCTTGCAGCTCTGGATGTGAGTGGAGTATAAAGTATGTCAGTATAGAATATACAAAGTTACTAAGCATTCGCTATAGATTCCTCAGAAATGATGTGAGTTCTAGTTCCTGGTCCTGGACTTGTGATTGGCCATTGATCTTCTCCTCTCGTCTCCTTTGCGGTCTCCTCCATAGTTGTATATATATATCCTACAAGTAGCGGACCTGAGCCGGAGGCGTCTGGTTACTATCACACAAGTTCTCATTTCCTCTTGTAGTGATATCGGGGGCTCTATGGTCAGAGAAATAAACTTCTCATGAAGGGGAGGGCGGCTGTAAACGCTGCAATGATGGGGGCCGCTTGCGTCGTTGAATGGCAGGGCAGGGCAGCCGGCAACTCATGGCCGCAGCAGACCTGCGTCGCAAGAAGACGGAACGGGTTCAGGTGGTGTAAAGTTGTCTTTTTTTTTTTACTATAAGGGTATGTGCACACGATAACGACCATTACGGCTCAAATGACGTCCCAAGAAGTGTCCTGCATATAATGTATATAAGTGTCCTGCATATAATGTATATAAGTGTCCTGCACTTCTTTGCAGAGGCTGTTATTTTACGCGCCGTCTTTTGACAGCGACGCGTAAAATGACAGGTCGTCGGCACAGAACATCGTAAGACCCATTGAAATGAATGGGCATATGTTTGCCAACGTATTGGAGCCGTATTTTCAGGCGTAATTCGAGGCGTAAAACATCTCCATTACATCTGAAAATAGGTCGTGTGAACCCAGCCAGAGTGCTGCACATATAGCCCCTCACAATCTACAGGCGGTAGGGATGTATGTGGGGGGGGGGCTATATGTGCAGCACTATCTACAGGGAGTGGGGCTGTATGTGGGGGGCTATATGTGCAGCACTATCTACAGGGGGAGGGCTGTATGTGGGGGGGGGCTATATGTGCAGCACATCTACAGGGGGAGGGCTGTATGTGGGGGGGGGGGCTATATGTGCAGCACATCTACAGGGGAGGGCTGTATGTGGGGGGCTATATGTGCAGCACTATCTACAGGGGGTAGGGCTGTATGTGGGGGGGGGCTATATGTGCAGCACATCTACAGGGGGAGGGCTGTATGTGGGGGGGCTATATGTGCAGCACATCTACAGGGGGAGGGCTGTATGTGGGGGCTATATGTGCAGCACTATCTAGAGGTGGGTAGCGCTGTATATGGGGGCTATATGTGGAGCGCTATCTACAGGGGGTGGGGGCTATATGTTGGGCTATATCTGGAGCACTATCTACAGGGGGCTATTTACAGGGGCTCTATGGGGGTAGTATGTACAGGGGGCTCTATGTGGGGCACTGTCTACAGGGGGCTCTATGGGGGGCACTATCTACAGGGGGCACTGTGTTTGAGTGTATGGGACACAGTTTATGGTGCTATTATAATTAGAGACACAGTGTATGGTGCTATTATATTTCGTGGCTTAGTGTGTGGCACCATAAGGGTATGTCACATGGAGTGTTTTCAGGGCATTTACGCCTGAAAAAATGGAAGCAGAACGCCTCCAAACAACTGCCCATTGATTTCAATGGGAAATACGGCGCTCTTTTCCAACGGGGTGTTTTTTACGCCTCATTTTCCAAAAACGGCACGTAAAAAGACGCCCGCGAAAAAGAAGTACATGTCTCTTCTTGGGATGTTTTTGGAGCCGTTTTTCATTGACTCTATGGAAAAACAGCTCAAAAAATGGCCGTCAAAAACGCAGTGAAAATCACGAGTTTGATTAAAAAACTTCTGAAAATCAGGAGCCATTGAAAACAGCTCCGTATTGTCAGACTTTTTTGGTTAAGCATGTGAACATACCCTAAGGCAAGGGTCTCAAGCACGCGGGACACAGAGCCGCTAGTATCGGCTCTGCTCCGAGACTCTGGAATTCCCTGACATCGCTGTCCACATATGAACAGCGATGTCTGGGGCTTCCCCAGAGCCGGAGTCCCGAGCAGAGCGCTGGTGTCGGCTCTGCTCCGGGACTCTGTGGAATTCCCTGACATCGCTGCCCATATATGGACAGTGTGTCAGGGTCTTGCCCAGGGCGGAGCAGAGCGCTGGTGTCGGCTCTGCTCCTGGACTCTGTGGAATTCCCTGACATCGCTGTCCACATATGGACAGTGTGTCAGGGTCTACTAGCGCTCTGCCTGGGACTCCAGCTCTGGGCAAGCCCCTGACATCACTTGGGCAGCCTCTACAGAGGGCACTGGGGCAGCCTCTACAGAGGGCACTGGGGCAGCCTCTACAGAGGGCACTGGGGCAGCCTCTACAGAGGGCACTTTGGCAGCCTCTACAGAGGGCACTTTGGCAGCCTCTACAGAGGGCACTTTGGCAGCCTCTACAGAGGGCACTTTGGCAGCCTCTACAGAGGGCATTGTGGCAGCCTCTACAGAGGGCACTGTGGCGTTATCTACAAGTGGGTGTGTGACAGTATCTGAAGAGGACACTGGCATTATCTATGGGTGTGTTGCATTATCTACAGAGGGCACTGTGGCCTTATCTACAGAGGGCACTGTGGCCTTATCTACAGAGGGCACTGTGGCCTTATCTAGGGGTGTATTGCATTATCCACAGAGGGCACTGCGGCAGTATCCACAGAGGGCACTGCGATACTATCTAAAAAGGGGCTGCCCAATCTTGACATGTGTGCTAACTGAGCCGCCGGACTGCATTTAGCGACACTTAAACTGGAAAGCTGGATTGTTGAAATAAGCACGTGGAGAAATATCTCAAATTTTAAACCTAGCGCTATTATTATAGTAATGTAGTATTATTATTTTTCTAGTAATGTAGTGTTATTGTAGTTCAAATAACTAATTGATTAACAATAATTTTGTATTGTATCAAATTTGAAAGTAATGCGGCCCGTCAACTTCACATTTTTTCTATATGTGGCCCACTTACCCGGCCGAGTTTGAGACCCCTGCCCTAAGGGTATGTTCACACGGCCTATTTTTGCCCAACGCCTCCAAACATCCGCCCATTGATTTCAGTGGAAAAAACGGCGTTCTGTTCCGACGGGCCGTTTTTTTACGCGGCCGCGAAAAAGTGAAGGTCACTTCTTGGGACATTTTTCGAGCTGTTTTTCATAGACTCTATTAAAAACCGCTCCAAAAACGGCCGTAAAGAAAGCTGCGAAAGATGCGAGTGGCTTAAAAAACGTCTGAAAATCAGGAGCAGTTTTCCCTTGAAAACCCCTCCGTATTTTCAGACGGTTTTGGTTAAGCGTGTGAACATAGCCTAAGAACTGTATCTTCGTGTGTAGAAATGTTTGAAAAGTGAGAAGCTGGAGACATCTGAGCGGAAAACTGCAGAAATGGGTTGTGGCCGGGAGAAGTCATCATAGAGGTCTGCACCAGATAGAGAAGAAAAGAGAAAAAGAACTAGAATCTGAGACGTCACCTGTGAGTCACTTAATGTAAACGTTTATTCTGGCTCTAATCAGCACTGTAGTCACTGTATGATCTGCTGCGAGATGATGGGTGGTATGATTATTTTTTTTTTCATGAGGCTGCCAGTGATGTAGAGCAGCCCGGGAGGGGGGGGGGGATTTCAATTTTCGCCTCAGTCAGCAAAAAAGCTAGAATCGGCGCTGGTCTGCTGTTTATGGAGATTATTTCTATATGTGTTCGCTGACGGTCGGTTGGGTCTGGGTCAGTTTCTTTATACACACATGGCTGTGTAGTCCGGGGAGGTGGACGTCAGGGGTCAGATAAGGGGACGACTGCCGTCAGTAAATACGTGTGACAGGCCTGGAATCTGCAGCTGCCTGTCACTGCCGCTATATAATACACATCTGAAATGTGAGGGCAGTAAATATAGACACATTGAATAATATAATATTTCCCCTAAGAAGCAAATCTCCTCGTCTCCAAGCAGCAACGAGGCGCCGCCACAGCAACACGGCAAAGTGTCAGATCCCGGACTCTCCTCACTCATTAACACCCCGAAGCTGCTGGGTTATTGAGGAGCTGATATATCCACATCATCTGCTGTAAATAAAGAGTAGTCATGGTATAATGAAAAGTTCTGCCACTTTCTAAGAAATGTTGGGCTTAAATTATGCAGAATTTTTAAGATCTCTGCTTGCTGTCAATGAAGGGTAACATTCTTCTTTAAATGAAGACACTAAAAACCCGTCCTGACCTAATTCTTCTCATAGCTGAGCGTTCGTTACAATTGTATCTAGTCTAGGCAGTCCTATGTTAGCAAATAGGCTGGACTCCAGATTGATACGTTTTACCTGCACTGATACATAGTAACGACTATCAGGACAAGAGTGAGATTTGTGCTACTGATGTGTTTAGCTCACAAAGAATTGTCTGAATACATTGCAACAAACCTTCAGCTGTAAGGAGTATTAGGTCTATAAAGGTTTGCATTCTTTGATGTAAACAAGAATAATCTCATTTACTGACAAGAAGCAGAGATCTTAAAAATGGTGAGGAACAGAAGCACAAAGTACATTAGAAAGATCAGAACGAGCTTTGTATAGAGAAGACTGGACGAGCCCGTAAATGAAGATACAATTATATTCTGTACCACAAAGACATTTATGCCGAAAAACCGCGTGGCGTGAAATATTACTGTGTGACTCCAGAACAGATCCTGCGCTCGTATTCTCGGTATCGGTTATATCCCGGCAGCACTCAGATGCCAGTGACAGGTTGTGTAACATTGCGGCCCTGAGGTGAGGGTTGCGGTCTGACATGACTGATCTCTGATATCGGTGCGGTAATAAAACACACATAGGATTCATTAGTATGAAGCGTCAGTTCCCACAGACGCGGCAGTTCTGAAAACGTTTCCTAGAATTAAATAATCAGCGTCCGTGCGCCACAGTTTTTTGTGGGAGCTGATGTCACATTACTCCAGGTTCAGAGATGATGTCAGAGCTGATGTCACATTACTCCAGGTTCTGAGATGATGTCAGAGCTGATGTCACATTACTCCAGGTTCTGGGATAAGTCAGAGCTGATGTCACATTACTCCAGGTTCTGGGATGATGTCAGAGCTGATGTCACATTACTCCAGGCTCTGAGATGATGTCAGAGCTGATGTCACATTACTCCAGGTTCTGAGACGATAAGTCAGAGCTTATGTCACATTACTCCAGGTTCTGAGACGATAAGTCAGAGCTGATGTCACATTACTCCAGGTTCTGAGATGATGTCAGAGCTGATGTCACGTTACTCCAGGTTCTGAGATGATGTCAGAGCTGATGTCACATTACTCCAGGTTCTGAGATGATGTCAGAGCTGATGTCACATTACTCCAGGTTCTGAGATGATGTCAGAGCTGATGTCACGTTACTCCAGGTTCTGAGATGATGTCAGAGCTGATGTCACATTACTCCAGGTTCTGAGATGATGTCAGAGCTGATGTCACATTACTCCAGGTTCTGAGATAATGTCACAGCTGATGTCACATTATTCCAGGTTCTGAGATGATGTCAGAGCTGATGTCACAGTACTCCAGGTTCTGAGATTATGTCAGAGTTGATGTCACATTACTCCAGGTTCTGGGATAAGTCAGAGCTGATGTCACATTACTCCAGGTTCTGGGATGATATGTCAAAGCTGATGTCACATTACTCCAGGTTCTGGGATGATGTCAGAGCTGATGTCCCATTACTCCTGGTTCTGAGATGTCAGAGCTGATGTCCCATTACTCCAGGTTCTGAGATGATGTCAGAGCTGATGTCACATTACTCCAGGTTCTGAGATGATGTCAGAGCTGATGTCACATTACTCCAGGTTCTGAGATGTCAGAGCTGATGTCACATTACTCCAGGTTCTGGGATGATGTCAGAGCTGATGTCACATTACTCCAGGCTCTGAGATGATGTCAGAGCTGATGTCACATTACTCCAGGTTCTGAGATGATAAGTCAGAGCTGATGTCACATTACTCCAGGTTCTGAGATGATAAGTCAGAGCTGATGTCACATTACTCCAGGTTCTGAGATGATGTCAGAGCTGATGTCACATTACTCCAGGTTCTGAGATGATGTCAGAGCTGATGTCACATTACTCCAGGTTCTGGGATGATATGTCAGAGCTGATGTCACATTACTCCAGGTTCTGGGATGATATGTCAGAGCTGATGTCACATTACTCCAGGTTCTGAGATGATGTCAGAGCTGATGTCACAGTACTCCAGGTTCTGGGATAAGTCAGAGCTGATGTCACATTACTCCAGGTTCTGGGATGATATGTCAAAGCTGATGTCACATTACTCCAGGTTCTGGGATAAGTCAGAGCTGATGTCACATTACTCCAGGTTCTGGGATGATATGTCAGAGCTGATGTCACATTACTCCAGGTTTTGGGATATGTCAGAGCTGATATCACATTACTCCAGGTTCTGGGATAAGTCAGAGCTGATGTCACATTACTCCAGGTTCTGGGATAATATGTCAGAGCTGATGTCACATTACTCCAGGTTCTGAGATGATGTCAGAGCTGATGTCAGATTACTCCAGGTTCTGAGATGATGTCAGAGCTGATGTCACATTACTCCAGGTTCTGGGATGATGTCAGACCTGATGTCATATTACTCCAGGTTCAGAGATGATGTCAGAGCTGATGTCACATTACTCCAGGTTCTGAGATAAGTCAGAGCTGATGTCACATTATTCCAGGTTCTGGGATGATGTCAGAGCTGATGTCACATTACTCCAGGTTCTGAGATGATGTCAGCTGATGTCAGATTACTCCAGGTTCTGAGATGATGTCAGAGCTGATGTCACATTACTCCTGGTTCTGGGATGTCAGAGCTGATGTCACATTACTCCAGGTTCTGAGATGTCAGAGCTGATGTCACATTACTCCAGGTTCAGAGATGATGTCAGAGCTGATGTCACATTACTCCAGGTTCTGAGATAAGTCAGAGCTGATGTCACATTACTCCAGGTTCTGAGATAAGTCAGAGCTGATGTCACATTATTCCAGGTTCTGGGATGATGTCAGAGCTGATGTCACATTACTCCAGGTTCTGGGATATGTCAGAGCTGATGTCACATTACTCCTGGTTCTGGGATATGTCAGAGCTGATGTCACATTACTCCTGGTTCTGAGATGTCAGAGCTGATGTCACATTACTCCAGGTTCTGGGATGATGTCACATTACTCCAGGTTCTGAGATGATGTCAGAGCTGATGTCACATTACTCCAGGTTCTGAGATGATAAGTCAGAGCTGATGTCACATTACTCCAGGTTCTGAGATGATAAGTCAGAGCTGATGTCACATTACTCCAGGTTCTGAGATGATGTCAGAGCTGATGTCACATTACTCCAGGTTCTGGGATAAGTCAGAGCTGATGTCACATTACTCCAGGTTCTGGGATGATATGTCAAAGCTGATGTCACATTACTCCAGGTTCTGGGATGATGTCAGAGCTGATGTCCCATTACTCCTGGTTCTGAGATGTCAGAGCTGATGTCACATTACTCCAGGTTCTGAGATGATGTCAGAGCTGATGTCACATTACTCCAGGTTCTGAGATGTCAGAGCTGATGTCACATTACTCCAGGTTCTGAGATGATGTCAGAGCTGATGTCACATTACTCCAGCTTCTGGGATGATGTCAGAGCTGATGTCACATTACTCCAGGTTCTGAGATGATAAGTCAGAGCTGATGTCACATTACTCCAGGTTCTGAGATGATAAGTCAGAGCTGATGTCACATTACTCCAGGTTCTGAGATGATGTCAGAGCTGATGTCACATTACTCCAGGTTCTGAGATGATGTCAGAGCTGATGTCACATTACTCCAGGTTCTGGGATGATGTCAGAGCTGATGTCACATTACTCCAGGTTCTGAGATGATAAGTCAGAGCTGATGTCACATTACTCCAGGTTCTGAGATGATGTCAGAGCTGATGTCACATTACTCCAGGTTCTGAGATGATGTCAGAGCTGATGTCACATTACTCCAGGTTCTGAGATGATGTCAGAGCTGATGTCACATTACTCCAGGTTCTGGGATGATATGTCAGAGCTGATGTCACATTACTCCAGGTTCTGGGATGATATGTCAGAGCTGATGTCACATTACTCCAGGTTCTGGGATGATATGTCAGAGCTGATGTCACATTACTCCAGGTTCTGAGATGATGTCAGAGCTGATGTCACAGTACTCCAGGTTCTGGGATAAGTCAGAGCTGATGTCACATTACTCCAGGTTCTGGGATGATATGTCAAAGCTGATGTCACATTACTCCATGTTCTGGGATAAGTCAGAGCTGATGTCACATTACTCCAGGTTCTGGGATGATATGTCAGAGCTGATGTCACATTACTCCAGGTTTTGGGATATGTCAGAGCTGATGTCACATTACTCCAGGTTCTGGGATAAGTCAGAGCTGATGTCACATTACTCCAGGTTCTGGGATGATATGTCAGCGCTGATGTCACATTACTCCAGATTCTGAGATGATGTCAGAGCTGATGTCACATTACTCCAGGTTCTGAGATGATGTCAGAGCTGATGTCAGATTACTCCAAGTTCTGAGATGATGTCAGAGCTGATGTCAGATTACTCCAGGTTCTGAGATGATGTCAGAGCTGATGTCACATTACTCCTGGTTCTGGGATATGTCAGAGCTGATGTCACATTACTCCAGGTTCTGAGATGTCAGAGCTGATGTCACATTACTCCAGGTTCAGAGATGATGTCAGAGCTGATGTCACATTACTCCAGGTTCTGAGATAAGTCAGAGCTGATGTCACATTACTCCAGGTTCTGAGATAAGTCAGAGCTGATGTCACATTATTCCAGGTTCTGGGATGATGTCAGAGCTGATGTCACATTACTCCAGGATCTGAGATGATGTCAGAGCTGATGTCAGATTACTCCAGGTTCTGAGATGATGTCAGAGCTGATGTCACATTACTCCTGGTTCTGGGATATGTCAGAACTGATGTCACATTACTCCAGGTTCTGAGATATGTCAGAGCTGATGTCACATTACTCCCAGGTTCTGAGATGATGTCAGAGCTGATGTCACATTACTCCTGGTTCTGGGATATGTCAGAGCTGATGTCACATTACTCCTGGTTCTGGGATATGTCAGAGCTGATGTCGCATTACTCCTGGTTCTGAGATGATGTCAGAGCTGATGTCACATTACCCCAGGATTCTGAGATGATGTCAGAGCTGATGTCACATTACTCCAGGTTCTGGGATGATGTCACATTACTCCTGGTTCTGGGATATGTCAGAGCTGATGTCACATTACTCCTGGTTCTGGGATAAGTCAGAGCTGATGTCACATTACTCCAGGTTCTGAGATGATGTCAGAGCTGATGTCACATTACTCCAGGTTCTGAGATAATGTCAGAGCTGATGTCACATTATTCCAGGTTCTGAGATGATGTCAGAGCTGATGTCACAGTACTCCAGGTTCTGAGATTATGTCAGAGTTGATGTCACATTACTCCAGGTTCTGGGATAAGTCAGAGCTGATGTCACATTACTCCAGGTTCTGGGATGATATGTCAAAGCTGATGTCACATTACTCCAGGTTCTGGGATGATGTCAGAGCTGATGTCCCATTACTCCTGGTTCTGAGATGTCAGAGCTGATGTCACATTACTCCAGGTTCTGAGATGATGTCAGAGCTGATGTCACATTACTCCAGGTTCTGAGATGTCAGAGCTGATGTCACATTACTCCAGGTTCTGAGATGATGTCAGAGCTGATGTCACATTACTCCAGGTTCTGGGATGATGTCAGAGCTGATGTCACATTACTCCAGGTTCTGAGATGATAAGTCAGAGCTGATGTCACATTACTCCAGGTTCTGAGATGATAAGTCAGAGCTGATGTCACATTACTCCAGGTTCTGAGATGATGTCAGAGCTGATGTCACATTACTCCAGGTTCTGAGATGATGTCAGAGCTGATGTCACATTACTCCAGGTTCTGAGATGATGTCAGAGCTGATGTCACATTACTCCAGGTTCTGGGATGATATGTCAGAGCTGATGTCACATTACTCCAGGTTCTGGGATGATATGTCAGAGCTGATGTCACATTACTCCAGGTTCTGAGATGATGTCAGAGCTGATGTCACAGTACTCCAGGTTCTGGGATAAGTCAGAGCTGATGTCACATTACTCCAGGTTCTGGGATGATATGTCAAAGCTGATGTCACATTACTCCAGGTTCTGGGATAAGTCAGAGCTGATGTCACATTACTCCAGGTTCTGGGATGATATGTCAGAGCTGATGTCACATTACTCCAGGTTTTGGGATATGTCAGAGCTGATGTCACATTACTCCAGGTTCTGGGATAAGTCAGAGCTGATGTCACATTACTCCAGGTTCTGGGATAATATGTCAGAGCTGATGTCACATTACTCCAGGTTCTGAGATGATGTCAGAGCTGATGTCAGATTACTCCAGGTTCTGAGATGATGTCAGAGCTGATGTCACATTACTCCAGGTTCTGGGATGATGTCAGACCTGATGTCATATTACTCCAGGTTCAGAGATGATGTCAGAGCTGATGTCACATTACTCCAGGTTCTGAGATAAGTCAGAGCTGATGTCACATTATTCCAGGTTCTGGGATGATGTCAGAGCTGATGTCAGATTACTCCAGGTTCTGAGATGATGTCACATTACTCCTGGTTCTGGGATATGTCAGAGCTGATGTCACATTACTCCAGGTTCTGAGATATGTCAGAGCTGATGTCACATTACTCCAGGTTCAGAGATGATGTCAGAGCTGATGTCACATTACTCCAGGTTCTGAGATAAGTCAGAGCTGATGTCACATTACTCCAGGTTCTGAGATAAGTCAGAGCTGATGTCACATTATTCCAGGTTCTGGGATATGTCAGAGCTGATGTCACATTACTCCTGGTTCTGGGATATGTCAGAGCTGATGTCACATTACTCCTGGTTCTGAGATGATGTCAGAGCTGATGTCACATTACTCCAGGTTCTGGGATGATGTCACATTACTCCTGGTTCTGGGATATGTCAGAGCTGATGTCACATTACTCCAGGTTCTGAGATGATGTCAGAGCTGATGTCACATTACTCCAGGTTCTGAGATGATGTCAGAGCTGATGTCACATTACTCCAGGTTCTGGGATAAGTCAGAGCTGATGTCACATTACTCCAGGTTCTGGGATGATGTCAGAGCTGATGTCACATTACTCCAGGCTCTGAGATGATGTCAGAGCTGATG
>NW_027461815.1:1083638-1143611 GCF_050947455.1 Rhinoderma darwinii | reverse complement strand
GATAGATACCCCCCCCCCCTCCCAGTGGATAGATACACCCCCCCTCCCAGTGGATAGATACACCCCCCCCCCTCCCAGTGGATAGATACACCCCCCCCCCTCCCAGTGGATAGATACCCCCCCCCCCCTCCCAGTGGATAGATACACCCCCCCCCCTCCCAGTGGATAGATACCCCCCCCTCCTCCCAGTGGATAGATACCCCCCCTCTCCCCAGTGGATAGATACCCCCCCCCCTCCCAGTGGATGAAGATCCCCCCTCCTCCCAGTGGATAGATACACCCCCCTCCCAGTGGATAGATACCCCCCCTCCTCCCAGTGGATAGATACCCCCCCCTCCCAGTGGATAGATACCCCCCGGCCCCTCCCAGGTACAACCCCCCCCCCCTCCCAGTGGATAGATACCCCCCCCCCCCTCCCAGTGGATAGATACCCCCCCCCCCTCCCAGTGGATAGATAAGTGGATCCCAGTGGCTCTGTTCACACTTCTGTCAGGGGCTCCGTTCAGTCTCTGTCGGCGGTTCCGTCCTATTTGAGGGGCAGCATTCGGCGCTTTCCATCAAAATGACTGACACGGTGACAGACCCCGTTATAGCTCCACAGGGTCCGTCAGTTTGTCGGTGGATTTTTGTTGTTCTCTTCTGACGGAGCAGAAATCCTGAGGGTAATGTGAACGCAGCCTGAGGCAGTGACCCCTGATCTCCTGCCGGTGGTGGGGGCCGTGCACCATGTTGTTTGTATGTTGTCCGTCCCCTGGTTGGGCACGTCCGGTGATTACAGTCGTCCTCTCTCCCTGCAGGCTGCCCGATGGATTTACCAGCTCCGCAGCCTGGCGCACCTGGCACTGAATGACGTGTCCCTGCAGTCCCTCCCCAATGACATCGGCAAGTGAGTGTCGCCCTACCCCCGTGCGTGTCCTGGACCCTGTTCACATCACGTCGTCGCCTGACATTCAGCGCACGCGCGGTGTATACACGATCGTACCCGCGGCTCCCCGTTCACTCGTCGTATGCCCAGCGTGTTCTCCTGTCATACGGGGGGCCGCTGTGTGTCGTGTACCTCTTCTCGTGGTATGGGATCGCTCCACAGACCGCACCGATCCAGGCAAAGGTGGTCCGTAATAAAAGTATAATCGCACGGTGTGTTTATTTACTATTAGTCAGGTGTCCCGCTCTGTGCCGGTACGTCGGGGGCGCCTGCTGAACACGGGGCAAAACGAGGTGAACGGAGCCGCACCTGCGCCAGAGCCAAACCGGACAGCCGGCTCCACCTGACGTGATGACCGTGGAGAGGTCTATAATGGAGGCGCCGGGGACTCCACCCGCGCCGTGTGATAATGAGCGGGGGGGGGGGGGGGGGGGTCCTCGTTGGTGCGCCGGTTACAGAATATTTTGGTGTTTTTGGTGATTTGTGTCGTCTCATATATTCATTGTTTTTTTTTTAGTTTGGCGAATTTGGTCACATTGGAATTGCGAGAAAACCTCCTGAAATCTGTGCCTACGTGAGTATACGCTGGACGGAGACTCTTAAAGGGATTGTACAGAATTACAAAACACGGCTCCGCTTCATTGAAGTGAATGGGACTGCAATACCACACACCACCTGTGGACAAGTATGGCGCTGTTTTTGGTAGAAGCAGCCATGTTTTTCTAAATCTTGGACAACCCCTCTAAAAAGGGTGGGGGGGGGTACATATATATTGAGCGGACATTGTGAGCCGTCACCTGATGCGGTCTTGGGGTTGTCTCCTCTTCCATGTGTTACTTCCCAGGTCCGGACACTGTTACTATCCTGCGGCCTGTAGGGGTCAATAAACTCCAGAATAGGAGCATTTCTGACCCCAGCGTTACTTCCACCCCTACCTGGGAAATGGTGTGACCCGGACACAGCCTGTGACGTGTCGGCCGTTGTTCCGGGCTCCGCCGTTGTTCCGGGCTCCGCCGTTGTTCCGGGCTCCGCCGTTGTTCCGGGCTCCGCCGTTGTTCCGGTCTCCGCCGTTGCTCCGGTCTCCGCCGTGTTCCCGGCTCCGCCGTTGTTCCGGGCTCCGCGTTGTTCCGGGCTCCGCCGTTGTTCCGGGCTCCGCCGTTGTTCCGTCTCCGCCGTTGCTCCGGTCTCCGCCGTTGCTCCGGGCTCCGCCGTTGCTCCGGGCTCCGCCGTTGTTCCGGGCTCCGCCGTTGTTCCGGGCTCGCCGTTGTTCCGGGCTCCGCCGTTGTTCCGGTCTCCGCCGTTGTTCCGGTCTCCGCCGTTGTTCCGGTCTCCGCCGTTGCTCCGGTCTCCGCCGTTGTTCCGGTCTCCGCCGTTGTTCCGGTCTCCGCCGTTGTTCCGGTCTCCGCCGTTGTTCCGGTCTCCGCCGTTGTTCCGGTCTCCGCCCTCCTATTATCTGCATTTCCTCCATCTTTTCCAGATCTCTGTCATTCCTGGTTAAGTTGGAACATTTGGACCTGGGGAGCAATGATCTGCAGGTTCTGGTAAGGATCACGTTTCGTGCCGGAGCGTGCGGCTGCGTTGCTGCTCACCTCCCACTAACCGTCCTCCATTGTCTCCCTGTGTAGCCGGACACGCTCGGTGCGCTGCCCAACCTGCGGGAGTTGTGGTTGGATAGGAATCAGCTGTCAGCATTACCTCCGGTCAGTATCCCGGCTGCCTCCGGGTCAGCGATCCACGGGATAACGTACATTATAGGGGAGAGGTGGGATTTGTGGGGGCGGGGCGGCTCTTGTGGGGGCGGGGTGGCTCTTGTGGGGGCGGGGCGGCTCTTGTGAGGGGGGGCTGGGCGGCTCTTGTGGGAGGGAGGGGGCTGGGCGGCTCTTGTGGGGAGGGGGCTGGGCGGCTCTTGGGGGGGGCTGGGCGACTCTTGTGGGGGGGGGGGCTGGGCGACTCTTGTGGGGGGGGCTGGGCGGCTCTTGTGGGGGGGGGCAGGGCGGCTCTAGTGGGGGGCGGGGTGGCTCTTGTGGGGGGGGGCGGGGCGGCACTAGTGGGGGGCTGGGCGGCGCTTGGAGTCCGGCCATTGCTTCCTCCTTGTCTCACCACGACGTCCTTGTTGCAGGAACTGGGGAATCTCCGCCGCTTGGTTTGTCTGGATGTTTCGGAGAACAAGCTGGAGCAGCTTCCTGCGGAGATCAGCGGCCTCATATCTCTGACCGACCTGCTGCTCTCCCAGAACCAGCTCTCCTGCTTACCGGCCGGCATCGGTCAGTACAATGATCTGTACGGATCCCCGTTCTGTCTGTAACGTGTCCCCCTCCCCCATCTACGTCTTTCTCTGTCCTTTTCTCCGCTGCTAATTTCTGCGTAAAGTAAAATGTCTTTGTGCTTTTGTGACCCAGCGACGCACCTCACATTTCTATACACGTCTGTAATCCCCCTGCAGGTCACCTCAAGCAACTGTCCATCCTGAAGGTCGACCAGAACCGGCTGACCCAACTCACAGAGTCTATCGGGGACTGTGAGAACCTGAGCGAGATCATACTGACCGAGAACCTGCTAACCGTACGAGATGATCACGATCTTACATTTATTCATCCCATCCCCCCTACTGGCATCACTAAATATACACTTCTATTATTCAGTGATGTCAGCAACAGGGGGCGGGGCTGTGACAACCTCTCACACATGATATACAGGCTGGTTGTCAGTAGTAATAGATGAATAGCTGTGACTGTATATAAGATGTGTGGATCTCATGTCTGATCACAATGTAATTATATTATATATCAGTGATGTCAGTAACAGGGGGCGGGGCTGTGACAACCTCTCACACATGATATACAGGCTGGTTGTCAGTAGTAATAGATGAATAGCTGTTACTGTATATAAGATGTGTGGATCTCATGTCTGATCACATGTAATTATATTATAGATCAGTGATGTCAGTAACAGGGGGCGGGGCTGTGACAACCTCTCACACATGATATACAGGCTGGTTGTCAGTAGTAATAGATGAATAGCTGTTACTGTATATAAGATATGTGGATCTCATGTCTGATCACAGTGTAATTATATTATATATCAGTGATGTCAGTAACAGGGGGCGGAGCTGTGACAACCTCTCTCACACATGATATACAGGCTGGTTGTCAGTTTTAATAGATGAATAGCTGTTACTGTATATAAGATGTGTGGATCTCATGTCTGATCACAATGTAATTATATTATATATCAGTGATGTCAGTAACGGGGCGGGGCTGTGACAACCTCTCACACATGATATAACAGGCTGGTTGTCAGTAGTAATAGATGAATAGCTGTGACTGTATATAAGATGTGTGGATCTCATTGTCTGATCACATGTATTATATTATATATCAGTGATGTCAGTAACAGGGGGCGGAGCTGTGACAACCTCTCACACATGATATACAGGGCTGGTTGTCAGGAGTAATAGATGAATAGCTGTTACTGTATATAAGATGTGTGGATCTCATGTCTGATCACAATGTAATTATATTATATATCAGTGATGTCAGTAACAGGGGGCGGGCTGTGACAACCTCTCACACATGATATGCAGGCTGGTTGTCAGTAGTAATAGATGAATAGCTGTTACTGTATATAAGATGTGTGGATCTCATGTCTGATCACATGTAATTATATTATATATCAGTGATGTCAGTAACAGGGGGCGGGGCTGTGACAACCTCTCACACATGGTATACAGGCTGGTTCTCAGTAGTAATAGATGAATAGCTGTTACTGTATATAAGATGTGTGGATCTCATGTCTGATCACAATGTAATTATATTATATTTCAGCGAAGTCAGTAACAGGGGGCGGGGCTGTGACAACCTCTCACACATGATATACAGGCTGGTTGTCAGTAGTAATAGATGAATAGCTGTGACTGTATATAAGATGTGTGGATCTCATGTCTGATCACAATGTAATTATATTATATATCAGCGAAGTCAGTAACAGGGGGCGGGGCTGTGACAACCTCTCACACATGATATACAGGCTGGTTGTCAGTAGTAATAGATGAATAGCTGTTACTGTATATACGATGTGTGGATCTCATGTCTGATCACAATGTAATTATATTATATATCAGTGATGTCAGTAACAGGGGGCGGGGCTGTGACAACCTCTCACACATGATATGCAGGCTGGTTGTCAGTAGTAATAGATGAATAGCTGTTACTGTATATAAGATGTGTGGATCTCATGTCTGATCACAATGTAATTATATTATATATCAGTGATGTCCGTAACAGGGGGCGGGGCTGTGACAACCTCTCACATGATATACAGGCCGGTTGTCAGTAGTAATAGATGAATAGCTGTTACTGTATATAAGATGTGTGGATCTCATGTCTGATCACAGTGTAATTATATTATATACAGTGATGTCAGTAACAGGGGGCGGGGCTGTGACAACCTCTCACACATGATATACAGGCTGGTTGTCAGTAGTAATAGATGAATAGCTGTTACTGTATATAAGATGTGTGGATCTCATGTCTGATCACATGTAATTATATTATACATCAGTGATGTCAGTAACAGGGGGCGGGGCTGTGACAACCTCTCACACATGATATACAGGCGGGTTGTCAGTAGTAATAGATGAATAGCTGTGACTGTATATAAGATGTGTGGATCTCATGTCTGATCACAGTGTAATTATATTATATATCAGTGATGTCAGTAACAGGGGGCGGGGCTGTGACAACCTCTCACACATGATATACAGGCTGGTTGTCAGTAGTGATAGATGAATAGCTGTTACTGTATATAAGATGTGCGGATCTCATGTCTGATCACATGTAATTATATTATATATCAGTGATGTCAGTAACAGGGGGCGGAGCTGTGACAACCTCTCACACATGATATACAGGCTGGTTGTCAGTAGTAATAGATGAATAGCTGTTACTGTATATAAGATGTGTGGATCTCATGTCTGATCACATGTAATTATATTATATATCAGTGATGTCAGTAACAGGGGGCGGGGCTGTGACAACCTCTCACACATGATATACAGGCTGGTTGTCAGTAGTAATAGATGAATAGCTGTTACTGTATATAAGATGTGTGGATCTCATGTCTGATCACATGTAATTATATTATATATCAGTGATGTCAGTAACAGGGGGCGGGGCTGTGACAACCTCTCACACATGATATACAGGCTGGTGGTCAGTAGTAATAGATAACAGGGGGCGGGGCTGTGACAACCTCTCACACATGATATATAGCGGTTCCTGTAGTATATAGTTGGGTATGTTGGCAGTATACAGTTCTTCGCTGTATCGGGAGTATTTAGTTTTTCTCCTTCGTCTTTTTCTAGCATCTTCCGAAGTCTGTAGGAAACCTGACAAAATTGACCAATCTGAACGTTGATCGTAATCGCCTGTCTTCGCTGCCCGGTGAGATCGGGGGCTGCGCCAGTCTGAACATGCTGTGTCTGCGCGATAATCAGCTGACCTCCCTCCCCCCAGAACTGGCCAACGCCACCGAGCTGCACGTTCTTGATGTCGCGGGTAACAGGTTGGTCTGGGACTGTCTTGCTGGTGTGGGGGGGGTCACACGTTTTCTCCGTCTCTTCATTATCTCTTTCCCCCCCCCCCCTCCTCCTCCTCAGGCTGATGAACCTGCCCTTCGCTCTGACTAACCTCAACCTGAAGGCTCTGTGGTTGGCGGAGAACCAGTCACAGCCGATGCTCAAATTCCAGACTGAAGACGATGAGAAGACGGGAACCAAAGTCCTAACCTGCTACCTCCTGCCCCAGCAACCGTCCCCGAGCATCGGTACTATCACACCTATCATTGTCTATATACAACTCCATAATGTGTACTACCTAGTGGAAGGAGTAGGTCTCCCTGCAGAGTATGAGTAGCAGAGGAGTGTGCCCGTCTTGTGGAGGTGCGGTCTCTTCAGAGCAGCACAGAGTATGTCAGGAGAGGAGTGTGCGGGTCTTGTGGTGGCGCGATCTCTTTAGAGCAGCACAGAGTATGTCAGCAGAGGAGTGTGCCCGTCTTGTGGTGGCGCGATCTCTTCAGAGAAGCACAGAGTATGTCAGGAGAGGAGTGCGCGGGTCTTGTGGAAGTGCGGTCTCTTTAGAGCAGCGCAGAGTATGTCAGGAGAGGAGTGTGCGGGTCTTGTGGAGGTGCGGTCTCTTTAGAGAAGCACAGAGTATGTCAGGAGAGGAGTGTGCGGGTCTTTTGGAGACACAATCTCTTCAGAGCAGCACAGAGTATGTCAGGAGAGGAGTTTGCGGGTCTTGTGGAGGAGCGATCTCTTTAGAGCAGCACAGGGTATGTCAGGAGAGGAGTGTGCGGGTCTTTTGGAGGCACGATCTCTTTAGAGCAGCACAGAGTATGTCAGGAGAGGAGTGCGCGGGTCTTGTGGAGGTGCGGTCTCTTTAGAGCAGCACAGAGTATGTCAGGAGAGGAGTGTGCGGGTCTTGTGGAGGAGCGATCTCTTCAGGGAAGCACAGAGTATGTCAGGAGAGGAGTTTGCGGGTCTTGTGGAGGAGCGATCTCTTTAGAGCAGCACAGAGTATGTCAGGAGAGGAGTGTGCGGGTCTTGTGGAGGTGCAGTCTCTTTAGAGCAGCACAGAGTATGTCAGGAGAGGAGTGCGCGGGTCTTGTGGAGGTGCGGTCTCTTTAGAGCAGCACAGAGTATGTCAGGAGAGGAGTGCGGGTCTTGTGGAGGAGCGATCTCTTTAGAGCAGCACAGAGTATGTCAGGAGAGGAGTGCGGGTCTTGTGGAGGTGCGGTCTCTTTAGAGCAGCGCAGAGTATGTCAGGAGAGGAGTTTGCGGGTCTTGTGGAGGTGCGGTCTCTTTAGAGCAGCACAGAGTATGTCAGGAGAGGAGTTTGCGGGTCTTATGGAGGTGCGGTCTCTTTAGAGCAGCACAGAGTGTCAGGAGAGGAGTGTGCGGGTCTTGTGGAGGTGCGGTCTCTTTAGAGCAGCACAGAGTATGTCAGGAGAGGAGTTTGCGGGTCTTGTGGAGGTGCGGTCTCTTTAGAGCAGCACAGAGTATGTCAGGAGAGGAGTTTGCGGGTCTTGTGGAGGTGCGGTCTCTTTAGAGCAGCGCAGAGTATGTCAGGAGAGGAGTTTGCGGGTCTTGTGGAGGTGCGGTCTCTTTAGAGCAGCACAGAGTATGTCAGGAGAGGAGTTTGCGGGTCTTGTGGAGGTGCGGTCTCTTTAGAGCAGCACAGAGTGTCAGGAGAGGAGTGTGCGGGTCTTGTGGAGGTGCGGTCTCTTTAGAGCAGCACAGAGTATGTCAGGAGAGGAGTGCGGGTCTTGTGGAGGTGCGGTCTCTTTAGAGCAGCACAGAGTATGTCAGGAGAAGGGTGTGCCGGGGACGCTCGGTTCTATAAGCTGTGGACTCGATCTTGTCTTGTTGCAGAGTCTCCGCTGCAGAACAGTCTGGACGAGAGCTGGATAGACGGCAATCTGAACCGCGTCAGCGTCATTCAGTTCCAGGAAGAGCTGAAACCAGAGGAGGAGGATGATGAGGCTGCAGCGGAGAGGCGGGTGAGATGCTCTGCAGGCAGGGTGGCGAGATGCTCTGCGGCTCCATATGAAGGGATTCTCACTCTTGTGATTGGTTTTTCAGGGTCTGCATAGAAGAGCGACGCCGCACCCCAGCGAGCTGAAGGTAATGAAGCGAGGAATCGAGGAGCGGCGCAACGAGGGCTACATGGCCAAACCGGAGACGGCGTCCCCCAGCGATGAGGTGAGGAACGTCCCGCATGATTACCATTACATTCTGTGGGGCGGTACAGTACATAAAGGGCGCAATCTATGCTTGCTGTCAGTGAATAAGGATTTATTTTTTTCTTATATCCGGAGGCCGAAAACTTGTCCTGACCGAATGCTTCCCACAGCTGAAGGTTTGTTACAATTGTTTCCAGTCTAGACAAAACTCTCCCGTGCTGATAGTTTGTTACAATGTATCAGCCTGGAGTCCGGACTGTGCAGAGGATTGTCCCATCGGCTCTGCTTAGTATTCGGTCTATACTGGTTTTCAACAATTGTTTCCGTTCACCGCCAGCATTCAGAGTCTTTAAAATGGGGGGATTTGAAACACAACGTGTGCTAGAAAGTTTCAGAACTTTTCATGATTGCGGCGTCACCCCCTGCACGTGGTCCTGAGATGAGCGCCCCCTGGAGGGTCAGTCCTGATTGGTGTGATTTCTTGTTGACCGTTCTCGGCGTTCAGTACAGGCGCCATTTTTTCCTTCTCTTCCCCGCGCCGCTGCTGTTTGGGGCTGTCGGGTATTTCGGGTCCTGTTTTCTAGTCCTGGACGACCCCATTGATAATGTTGTTTGTCGCTGTCTTGCATTCTGACAGATGTAGTGATGAGTCCGTGGACCGCTCCGTCACAATATGGCGTTAGTATGTGTAGCTACACGTGTGTGGGGGGGGGGGGGGCTACACGGGGTCACCTCCAGTGATAGATTGGTGGAGCATTGAACCAATCATCCCGTAGTCTTCAGACCTGTGAGCGCTCTGCGGGCTGCGATGTTCTGCGTGCTGCCTGTGAGTGTTCTGCGGGCTGCGATGTTCTGCGGGCTGCGATGTTCTGCGGGCTGCCTGTGAGTGTTTTGCGGGCTGCCTGTGAGTGTTCTGCGGGCTGCGATGTTCTGCGGGCTGCGATGTTCTGCGGGCTGCCTGTGAGTGTTTTGCGGGCTGCGATGTTCTGCGTGCTGCCTGTGAGTGTTCTGCGGGCTGCGATGTTCTGCGGGCTGCGATGTTCTGCGGGCTGCCTGTGAGTGTTCTGCGGGCTGCGATGTTCTGCGGGCTGCGATGTTCTGCGTGCTGCCTGTGAGTGTTCTGCGGGCTGCGATGTTCTGCGGGCTGCGATGTTCTGCGGGCTGCGATGTTCTGCGGGCTGCGATGTTCTGCGGGCTGCGATGTTCTGCGGGCTGCGATGTTCTGCGGGCTGCGATGTTCTGCGGGCTGCGATGTTCTGCGGGCTGCGATGTTCTGCGGGCTGCGATGTTCTGCATGCTGCCTGTGATTGTTCTGCGGGCTGCCTGTGAGTGTTCTGCGGGCTGCGCTGTTCTGCGTGCTGCGCTGTTCTGCGCGCCGCGTTGTTCTGCGGGCCGCCTGTGTGCGGTTTGGCTTCTCATTGACGGTTACGTTTTATTTGCTGCCGCAGGATAAACGCCTGAGCGGAGTCTCCAGTCACAGCGGCGATTCTCAGCGTAGCGGCAGCACGGTCTCTGCCGGTTACTCGGAGGATCAGCAGCCCCCGGAGCAACGAGACCTCGAAGAGGAGGAAGACGAGACGCCGGCGAATGACGTGGAGGTGGAGTACATGGAGGTACCGCGATATACATCTGATTATAACACGCAGGGGGAGGAGCTTCTCCATGTAACACGCCTCCTCCGTTTCCCCCGCTGTTTCCAGCACACGGTGCACTTTGCTGAGGAGACTTTAGTGCACTGCGATGATGAAGATGACGACTTTGACGAAGATCGGGGGTCTCCAGGGAAGAAACGTCTGATCCGCAAGGACACCCCTCATTATAAGAAGCACTCCAAGATCACGAAGCTGCCGGACACGGAGGCGGTGGTGGCCCTACTGCAGGGACAGAGTCCCCTCCCCGAGGACGGGGACCGCAAAGGCTTATTCAGAGTCTCGCAGCAAACCGAGGAGGAGGAGGAGGACTGGCCGCAGGGTGAGGGGCACCACAGCTCCCAGCAGAACGTCAAGGTACACGCTATACAAGGACCCCCCATCACCTGTACACTACATGCCACTCTACCTGCATTAACGCCTGATCTCTACGTAATAATCACTTTGGGTGCGCAGAAGTCGTCTCATCCCTCATCCGCAGTGCGCCGCTCCTGGGGGAGGGGTGATGGGGTGTGAACGCCCTGACCGGGCCGCGGGGGTCGTGTTATAGTTTATGCCCCTCCAGCTCCTATAGAAATGAAATGTCGGGGAGTAAAGAAAACGGGTCTCCTGCCGAACATCTCCCACACTGCACCTCTCCTGTGCCACCCCCGACATCTCCCAGACTGCACCTCTCCTGTGCCACCCCCGACATCTCCCAGACTGCACCTCTCCTGTGCCACCCCCGACATCTCCCAGACTGCACCTCACCTATGCCACCCCCGACATCTCCCACACTGCACCTCTCCTGTGCCACCCCCGACATCTCCCAGACTGCACCTCTCCTGTGCCACCCCCGACATCTCCCAGACTGCACCTCACCTATGCCACCCCCGACATCTCCCACACTGCACCTCTCCTGTGCAACCCCCGACATCTCCCAGACTGCACCTCTCCTGTGCCACCCCCGACATCTCCCAGACTGCACCTCACCTATGCCACCCCCGACATCTCCCAGACTGCACCTCTCCTGTGCCACCCCCGACATCTCCCACACTGCACCTCTCCTGTGCAACCCCCGACATCTCCCAGACTGCACCTCTCCTGTGCCACCCCCGACATCTCCCAGACTGCACCTCACCTGTGCCACCCCCGACACCTCCCAGACTGCACCTCTCCTGTGCCACCCCCGACATCTCCCACACTGCACCTCTCCTGTGCCACCCCCGACATCTCCCACACTGCACCTCACCTGTGCCACCCCCGACATCTCCCACACTGCACCTCTCCTGTGCCACCCCCGACATCTCCCAGACTGCACCTCCTGTGCCACCCCCGACATCTCCCACACTGCACCTCTCCTGTGCCACCCCGACACCTCCCAGACTGCACCTCTCCTGTGCCACCCCCGACATCTCCCAGACTGCACCTCACCTGTGCCACCCCCGACACCTCCCAGACTGCACCTCTCCTGTGCCACCCCCGACATCTCCCACACTGCACCTCTCCTGTGCCACCCCCGACATCTCCCAGACTGCACCTCACCTATGCCACCCCCGACATCTCCCAGACTGCACCTCACCTGTGCCACCCCCGACATCTCCCACACTGCACCTCTCCTGTGCCACCCCCGACATCTCCCAGACTGCACCTCTCCTGTGCCACCCCCGACATCTCCCAGACTGCACCTCTCCTGTGCCACCCCCGACACCTCCCAGACTGCACCTCTCCTGTGCCACCCCCGACACCTCCCAGACTGCACCTCTCCTGTGCCACCCCCGACACCTCCCAGACTGCACCTCTCCTGTGCCACCCCCGACACCTCCCAGACTGCACCTCTCCTGTGCCACCCCCGACATCTCCCACACTGCACCTCTCCTGTGCCCCCACCCCCCGACATCTCCCAGACTGCACCTCTCCTGTGCCACCCCCGACATCTCCCAGACTGCACCTCTCCTGTGCCCCCTGCCCCCCCCCCCACATCTCCCAGACTTCCCCATGTCTTTTCTGCGGGGTGATCTATGTCTTGGACCTCCCAGTCGTTGTCGCCACCCCTCCCCCATGCCTGCTATTAAGGCTTTTTTGACTCCTCTTTGACCCTTGTTCACACATTCACCCCAGAAATCCTCCTGCAGCTTCGCAATTCTTCCACTTAACCCTTGCCAGCTTGTCACGTCCTGTGTGCCGCCCGCTGGAAGGTGTGATCACGAGCTGAACGGCGGCCATGTTTTCCTGTCTACTGTTAGAGGGGACGTACACCTTCAATAACCAGCCCTGTAGGGGGCGTCACTGATCGGGGTGACTCTTGGTCGTTGTGTTGGTGTTGTCCCCTTTAATTGGTGCTGGGTTTTTGTGTGTTGCTTTGTGCTGTTGCTGTAATGATCTGTGTTCTCGCCCGTGGAGCTGACGCTTTGAGGGTTCGTGGTGTTGGTTTTTTGCTCCACTAATCCGCATGCCTGTCTCTTTCTCCTTCTGTCTCCCTCCTCTTCATCTCTGTCTGCCGGATCCCCCCCCCCCCCTAACAGGGTGTGTCGTTTGATCAAGTGAATAATCTTCTGATTGAACCTGCTCGGATAGAGGAGGAAGAGGTGTGTACCCAGCCTGGCACTCAGTGCCCCATCCCCTGCCCTCTTACCCCTCCCCCACCTCACCCTTTCACAAAATCATTCCGCAAATCAATCACATCCCTCTCTTCCAGGTTCTTTGGGTGATGCGTGTGTATTATGTCTGTCCTTTAAAGGGGTTTTCCACCTACTGATGACCTATCCACTGGATAGGTCCGCATTACATGATCTGTTGGGGTCCGACACCCGGGCCCCGCACAGATCTGCGGATCCGGTGCCCCCCTGCAGTTGGCTCCGGCCACAGAATAGCTGCAGTTCAGCAGCACGGCTGCTATACAATGTACGGAGCCAACTGCTTCCGGCTCCGTACATAGCATTATGTGCCCGGTGGATAGGTCATCAGTTGTCAGAAGGTGGAACACCCCTTTAAGTCTTACCGGGGTGTGTGCGCCCCACAGCTGTAGTGTCCTGTCGTAGACGTGGCAATAAGGCAGCAGTATTTTCTGTATATTTGTCTTCATATTTTACTGTCGGAAAAGTTTGCAGCAACGGGAATTGACTAGAGAGCAGCGGTGACATCATAGAAAATGCATGCTATCCATTCACTAGAGAGCAGTGACATCACTGAGAATGCAGCCTATCCATTCACTAGAGAGCAGTGACATCACTGAGAATACAGCCTATCCATTCACTAGAGAGCAACGGTGACATCACTGAGGATGCAGCCTATCCATTCACTAGAGAGCAGAGGTGACATCACTTACAATGTAGCCTATCCATTCACTAGAGAGCAGCGGTGACATCCCTGAGAATGCAGCCTATCCATTCACTAGAGAGCAGCGGTGACATCACTGAGAATGCAGCCTATCCATCCACTAGAGAGCACAGGTGACATCACTGAGAACGCAGCCTTTCCATTCACTAGAGAGCAGCAGTGACATCACTGAGAATGCAGCCTATACATTCACTAGAGCGCAACGGTGACATCACTGAGGATGCAGCCTATGCATTCACTAGAGAGGAGCGGTGGCATCACAGAATGCAGCCTATCCATTCACTAGAGAGCAGCGGTGACATCACTGAAAATGCAGCCTATCCATTCACTAGAGAGCAACGGTGACATCACTGAGAACGCAGCCTATCCATTCACTAGAGAGCAGCAGTGACATCACTGAGAATGCAGCCTATCCATTCACTAGAGAGCAGTGACATCACTGAGAATGCAGCCTATCCATTCACTAGAGAGCAGTGACATCACTGAGAATGCCGCCTATCCATTCACTAGAGAGCAGAGGTGACATCCCTGAGAATGCAGCCTATCCATTCATTAGAGAGCAGTGACCTCACCGAGAATGCAGCCTATCCATTTACTAGAGCGTAGCGGTGACATCCCTGAGAATGCAGTCTATCCATTCATTAGAGAGCAGTGACCTCACTGAGAATGCAGCCTATCCATTCATTAGAGAGCAGTGACCTCACTGAGAATGCAGCCTATCTATTCACTAGAGAGGAGTGGTGACATCACTCAGAATGCAGCCAATCCATTCACTAGAGAGCAACGGTGACATCACTGAGGATGCAGCCTATCCATTCACTAGAGAGCAGCAGTGACCTCACTGAGTATCCAGCCTATCCATCCACTAGTGAGCAGTGACATCACTGAGAATGCAGCCTATCCATCCACTAGTGAGCAGTGACATCACTGAGAATGCAGCCTATCCATCCACTAGTGAGCAGTGACATCACTGAGAATGCAGCCTATCCATCCACTAGTGAGCAGTGACATCAATGAGAATGCAGCCTATCCATCCACTAGTGAGCAGTGACATCACTGAGAATGCAACCTATCCATTCACTAGAGAGCAGCGGTGACATCACTGAAAATGCAGCCTATCCATCCTCTAGAGAGCAGTGACATCACTGAGAATGCAGCCTATCCATTCACTAGAGAGCAACGGTGACATCACTGAGAACGCAGCCTATCCATTCACTAGAGAGCAGCAGTGACATCACTGAGAATGCAGCCTATCCATTCACTAGAGAGCAGTGACATCACTGAGAATGCAGCCTATCCATTCACTAGAGAGCAGTGACATCACTGAGAATGCAGCCTATCCATTCACTAGAGAGCAGTGACATCACTGAGAATGCCGCCTATCCATTCACTAGAGAGCAGAGGTGACATCCCTGAGAATGCAGCCTATCCATTCATTAGAGAGCAGTGACCTCACCGAGAATGCAGCCTATCCATTTACTAGAGCGTAGCGGTGACATCCCTGAGAATGCAGTCTATCCATTCATTAGAGAGCAGTGACCTCACTGAGAATGCAGCCTATCTATTCACTAGAGAGGAGTGGTGACATCACTCAGAATGCAGCCTATCCATTCACTAGAGAGCAACGGTGACATCACTGAGGATGCAGCCTATGCATTCACTAGAGAGCAGCAGTGACATCACTGAGAATGCAGCCTATCCATCCACTAGAGAGCACAGGTGACATCACTGAGAACGCAGCCTATCCATTCACTAGAGCAACGGTGACATCATAGAAAATGCAGCCAATCCATTCACTAGAGAGCAGAGGTGACATCACTTACAATGCAGTCTATCCATTCACTAGAGAGCAGTGACATCACTGAGAATGCAGCCTACCCATTCACTAGAGAGCAGCGGTGACATCACTGAGAATGCAGCCTATCCATTCATTAGAGAGCAGTGACCTCACTGAGAATGCAGCCTATCCATTCACTAGAGCGTAGCGGTGACATCACTGAGAATGCAGCCTACCCATTCACTAGAGAGCAGTGACATCACTAAGAATGCACCCTACCCATTCACTAGAGAGCAGTGACATCACTAAGAATGCAGCCTATCCATCCACTAGAGAGCAGTGGTGACATCACTGAGAACGCAGCCTATCCATTCACTAGAGAGCAGCAGTGACATTACTGAGAATGCAGCCTATCGATCCACTAGAGCAGTGACTTCACTGAGAATGCAGCCTATCCATTCACTAGAGAGTAGCGGTGACATCACTGAGAATGCAGCCTATCCATTCACTAGAGAGTAGCGGTGACCTCACTAAGAATGCAGACTACCCATTCACTAGAGAGTAGCGGTGACATCACTGAGAATGCAGCCTATCCATTCACTAGAGAGCAGTGACATCACTGAGAATGCAGTCTATCCATTCACTAGAGAGCCGTGACATCACTGAGAATGCAGCCTATCCATTCACTAGAGAGCAGTGACATCACTGAGAATGCAGCCTACCCATTCACTAGAGAGCAGTGACATCACTGAGAATGCAGCCTATCCATTCACTAGAGAGCAGCGGTGACATCCCTGAGAATGCAGTCTATCCATTCATTAGAGAGCAGTGACCTCACTGAGAATGCAGCCTATCCATTCACTAGAGAGCAGCGGTGACATCCCTGAGAATGCAGTCTATCCATTCATTAGAGAGCAGTGACCTCACTGAGAATGCAGCCTATCTATTCACTAGAGAGGAGCGGTGACATCACTCAGAATGCAGCCTATCCATTCACTAGAGAGCTACGGTGACATCACTGAGGATGCAGCCTATCCAGTCACTAGGGAGGAGCGGTGGCATCACTGAGAAAGCAGCCCATCCATTCACTAGAGATCAGCGGTGACATCACTTAGAACGCAGCCTATCCATTCACTAGAGAGCAGCAGTGACATCACTGAGAATGCAGCCTATCCATTCACTAGAGAGCAGTGACATCACTGAGAATGCAGCCTATCCAGTCACTAGAGAGCAGTGACATCACTAAGAATGCAGCCTATCCATTCACTAGAGCGTAGCGGTGACATCACTGAGAATGCAGCCTATCCAGTCACTAGAGAGCAGTGACATCACTGAGAATGCAGCCTACCCATTCACTAGAGAGCAGTGACATCACTAAGAATGCAGCCTACCTATTCACTAGAGAGCAGTGGTGACATCACTGAGAATGCAGCCAACCCATTCACTAGAGAGCAGTGACATCACTAAGAATGCAGCCTATCCATCCACTAGAGAGCACAGGTGACATCACTGAGAACGCAGCCTATCAATTCACTAGAGAGCAGCAGTGACATTACTGAGAATGCAGCCTATCGATCCACTACAGAGCAGTGACTTCACTGAGAATGCAGCCTATCCATTCACTAGAGAGCAACGTTGACGTCACTGAGAATGCAGCCTATCCATTTACTAGAGAGTAGCGGTGACATCACTGAGAATGCAGCCTATCCATTCACTAGAGAGTAGCGGTGACATCACTGAGAATGCAGCCTATCCATTCACTAGAGAGTAGCGGTGACCTCACTAAGAATGCAGCCTACCAATTCACTAGAGAGTAGCGGTGACATCACTGAGAATGCAGCCTAACCATCCACTAGAGAGCAGTGACATCACTGAGAATGCAGCCTATCCATCCACTAGAGAGCAGTGACATCACTGAGAATGCAGCCTATCCATCCAATAGAGAGCAGTGACATCACTGAGAATGCAGCCTATCCTTTCACTAGAGAGCAGCGGTGACATCATAGAAAATGCAGCCTATCCATTCACTAGAGAACAGAGGTGACATCACTGAGAATGCAGCCTATCCATTCACTAGAGAGCAGTGACCTCACTGAGAATGCAGCCTATCCATTCACTAGAGAGCAGTGACATCACTGAGAATGCAGCCTATCCATTCACTAGAGAGCAGAGGTGACATCCCTGAGAATGCAGCCTATCCATTCACTAGAGAGCAGAGGTGACATCCCTGAGAACGCAGCCTACCCATTCACTAGAGAGTGGTGACATCACGGAGAATGCAGCCTACCCATTCACTAGAGAGTAGCGGTGACATCACTGAGAATGCAGCCTTTCCATTCACTAGAGAGCAACGGTGACATCACTGAGGATGCAGCCTATGCATTCACTAGTGGGGAGCGGTGGCATCACTGAGAGAGCAGCCCATCCATTCACTAGAGAGCAGCGGTGACATCACTGAGAATGCAGCCTATCCATCCACTAGAGAGCACAGGTGACATCACTGAGAACGCAGCCTTTCCATTCACTAGAGAGCAGCAGTGACATCACTGAGAATGCAGCCTACCCATTCACTAGAGAGGAGCGGTGGCATCACAGAATGCAGCCTATCCATTCACTAGAGAGCAGCGGTGACATCACTGAGAATGCAGCCTATCCATTCACTAGAGAGCAACGGTGACATCACTGAGGATGCAGTCTATCCATTCACTAGAGTAGCGGTGACATCACGGAGAATGCAGCCTATCCATTCACTAGAGTAGCGGTGACATCACTGAGAATGCAGCCTATCCATTCACTAGAGAGCAGCAGTGACATCACTGAGAATGCAGCCTATCCATTCACTAGAGAGCAGTGACATCACTGAGAATGCAGCCTATCCATTCACTAGAGAGCAGTGACATCACTGAGAATGCCGCCTATCCATTCACTAGAGAGCAGAGGTGACATCCCTGAGAATGCAGCCTATCCATTTACTAGAGCGTAGCGGTGACATCCCTGAGAATGCAGTCTATCCATTCACTAGAGAGCAGTGACCTCACCGAGAATGCAGCCTATCTATTCACTAGAGAGGAGTGGTGACATCACTCAGAATGCAGCCTATCCATTCACTAGAGAGCAACGGTGACATCACTGAGGATGCAGCCTATCCATCCAGTAGAGAGCACAGGTGACATCACTGAGAACGCAGCCTATCCATTCACTAGAGAGCAGCAGTGACATCACTGAGAATGCAGCCTATCCATCCACTAGAGAGCACAGGTGACATCACTGAGAACGCAGCCTATCCATTCACTAGAGCAACGGTGACATCATAGAAAATGCAGCCAATCCATTCACTAGAGAGCAGAGGTGACATCACTGAGAATGCAGCCTACCCATTCACTAGAGAGCAGCGGTGACATCACTGAGAATGCAGCCTATCCATTCATTAGAGAGCAGTGACCTCACTGAGAATGCAGCCTATCCATTCACTAGAGCGTAGCGGTGACATCACTGAGAATGCAGCCTACCCATTCACTAGAGAGCAGTGACATCACTAAGAATGCAGCCTACCTATTCACTAGAGAGCAGTGGTGACATCACTGAGAATGCAGCCTACCCATTCACTAGAGAGCAGCGGTGACATCACTGAGAATGCAGCCTATCCATTCACTAGAGCGTAGCAGTGACATCACTGAGAATGCAGCCTATCCATTCACTAGAGAGCAGTGACATCACTGAGAATGCAGCCTATCCAGTCACTAGAGAGCAGTGCCATCACTGAGAATGCCGCCTATCTATTCACTAGAGAGCAGCGGTGACATCACTGAGAATGCAGCCTATCCATTCACTAGAGAGCCGTGACATCACTAAGAATGCAGCCTACCTATTCACTAGAGAGCAGTGGTGACATCACTGAGAATGCAGCCTACCCATTCACTAGAGAGCAGCGGTGACATCACTGAGAATGCAGCCTACCCATTCACTAGAGAGCAGTGACATCACTAAGAATGCAGCCTATCCATCCACTAGAGAGCACAGGTGACATCACTGAGAACGCAGCCTATCAATTCACTAGAGAGCAGCAGTGACATTACTGAGAATGCAGCCTATCCATTCACTAGAGAGCAACGTTGACGTCACTGAGAATGCAGCCTATCCATTTACTAGAGAGTAGCGGTGACATCACTGAGAATGCAGCCTATCCATTCACTAGAGAGTAGCGGTGACATCACTGAGAATGCAGCCTATCCATTCACTAGAGAGTAGCGGTGACCTCACTAAGAATGCAGCCTACCAATTCACTAGAGTAGCGGTGACATCACTGAGAATGCAGCCTAACCATCCACTAGAGTGCAGTGACATCACTGAGAATGCAGCCTATCGTTCCACTACAGAGCAGTGACTTCACTGAGAATGCAGCCTATCCATCCAATAGAGAGCAGTGACCTCACTGAGAATGCAGCCTATCCATCCAATAGAGAGCAGTGACCTCACTGAGAATGCAGCCTATCCTTTCACTAGAGAGCAGCGGTGACATCATAGAAAATGCAGCCTATCCATTCACTAGAGAACAGAGGTGACATCACTGAGAATGCAGCCTATCCATTCACTAGAGAGCAGAGGTGACATCACTGAGAATGCAGCCTACCCATTCATTAGAGAGCAGAGGTGACCTCACTGAGAATGCAACCTACCCTTTCACTAGAGAGCAGTGACATCACTGAGAATGCAGCCTACCCATTCACTAGAGAGCAACAGTGACCTCACTGAGAATACAGCCTATGCATTCACTAGAGAGCATTGACATCACTGAGAATGCAGCCTACCCACTCACTAGAGAGCAGAGGTGACCTCACTGAGAATGCAGCCTATCCATTCACTAGAGAGCATTGACATCACTGAGAATGCAGCCTACCCACTCACTTGAGAGCAGTGACATCACGGAGGATGCAGCCTATGCATTCACTAGAGAGCTGTGGTGACATCACTGAGAATGCAGCCTATCCATTCACTAGGGAGCAGAGGTGACATCACTGAGAATGCAGCCTACCCATTCACTAGAGAGCAGTGACATCACTAAGAATGCAGCCTACCCATTCACTAGAGAGCAACGGTGACCTCACTGAGAATACAGCCTATGCATTCACTAGAGAGGAGAGGTGGCATCACTGAGAATGCAGCCCATCCATTCACTAGAGCACAGCAGTGACATCACTGAGAATACAGCCTATCCATTCACTAGAGAGCAGAGGTGACATTACTTACAATGCAGCCTATCCATTCACTAGAGAGCAGCGGTGACATCGCTGAGAATGCTGCCTACCCATTCACTAGAGAGCAGAGATGACATCACTGAGAATGCAGCCTATCCATTCACTAGAGAGTAGCGGTGATATCACTTAGAATTCAGCCTATCCATTCACTAGAGAGCAGAGGTGACCACTGAGAATGCAGCCTATCCATTCACTAGAGTAGCGGTGACATCACGGAGAATGCAGCCTATCCATTCACTAGAGTAGCGGTGACATCACTGAAAATGCAGCCTATCCATTCACTAGAGAGCAACGGTGACATCACTGAGAACGCAGCCTATCCATTCACTAGAGAGCAGCAGTGACATCACTGAGAATGCAGCCTATCCATTCACTAGAGAGCAGTGACATCACTGAGAATGCAGCCTATCCATTCACTAGAGAGCAGTGACATCACTGAGAATGCCGCCTATCCATTCACTAGAGAGCAGAGGTGACATCCCTGAGAATGCAGCCTATCCATTTACTAGAGCGTAGCGGTGACATCCCTGAGAGTGCAGTCTATCCATTCACTAGAGAGCAGTGACCTCACCGAGAATGCAGCCTATCCATTTACTAGAGCGTAGCGGTGACATCCCTGAGAATGCAGTCTATCCATTCATTAGAGAGCAGTGACCTCACTGAGAACGCAGCCTATCCATTCACTAGAGAGCAGCAGTGACATCACTAAGTATGCAGCCTATCCATCCAGTAGAGAGCACAGGTGACATCACTGAGAACGCAGCCTATCCATTCACTACAGAGCAGCAGTGACATCACTGAGAATGCAGCCTATCCATCCACTAGAGAGCACAGGTGACATCACTGAGAACGCAGCCTATCCATTCACTAGAGCAACGGTGACATCATAGAAAATGCAGCCAATCCATTCACTAGAGAGCAGAGGTGACATCACTGAGAATGCAGCCTACCCATTCACTAGAGAGCAGCGGTGACATCACTGAGAATGCAGCCTATCCATTCATTAGAGAGCAGTGACCTCACTGAGAATGCAGCCTATCCATTCACTAGAGCGTAGCGGTGACATCACTGAGAATGCAGCCTACCCATTCACTAGAGAGCAGTGACATCACTAAGAATGCAGCCTACCTATTCACTAGAGAGCAGTGGTGACATCACTGAGAATGCAGCCTACCCATTCACTAGAGCGTAGCGGTGACATCACTGAGAATGCAGCCTACCCATTCACTAGAGAGCAGTGACATCACTAAGAATGCAGCCTACCTATTCACTAGAGAGCAGTGGTGACATCACTGAGAATGCAGCCTACCCATTCACTAGAGCGTAGCGGTGACATCACTGAGAATTCAGCCTATTCATTCACTAGAGAGCAGTGGTGACATCACTGAGAACGCAGCCTATCCATTCACTAGAGAGCAGCAGTGACATTACTGAGAATGCAGCCTATCGATCCACTAGAGCAGTGACTTCACTGAGAATGCAGCCTATCCATTCACTAGAGAGTAGCGGTGACCTCACTAAGAATGCAGACTACCAATTCACTAGAGAGTAGCGGTGACATCACTGAGAATGCAGCCTATCCATTCACTAGAGAGCAGTGACATCACTGAGAATGCAGTCTATCCATTCACTAGAGAGCCGTGACATCACTGAGAATGCAGCCTATCCATTCACTAGAGAGCAGTGACATCACTGAGAATGCAGCCTACCCATTCACTAGAGAGCAGTGACATCACTGAGAATGCAGCCTATCCATTCACTAGAGAGCAGCGGTGACATCCCTGAGAATGCAGTCTATCCATTCATTAGAGAGCAGTGACCTCACTGAGAATGCAGCCTATCCATTCACTAGAGCGCAGCGGTGACATCCCTGAGAATGCAGTCTATCCATTCATTAGAGAGCAGTGACATCACTGAGGATGCAGCCTATGCATTCACTAGAGAGGAGCGGTGACATCACTTAGAATGCAGCCTATCCATCCACTAGAGAGCGTTGACATCACTGAGAACGCAGCCTATCCATTCACTAGAGAGCAGCAGTGACATCACTGAGAATGCAGCCTATCCAGTCACTAGAGAGCAGTGACATCACTGAGAATGCCGCCTATCTATTCACTAGAGAGCAGCGGTGACATCACTGAGAATGCAGCCTATCCATTCATTAGACAGCAGTGACCTCACTGAGAATGCAGCCTATCCATTCACTAGAGCGTAGCGGTGACATCACTGAGAATGCAGCCTATCCATTCACTAGAGCGTAGCGGTGACATCACTGAGAATGCAGCCTACCCATTCACTAGAGAGCAGTGACATCACTAAGAATGCAGCCTACCTATTCACTAGAGAGCAGTGGTGACATCACTGAGAATGCAGCCTACCCATTCACTAGAGAGCAGCGGTGACGTCACTGAGAATGCAGCCTACCCATTCACTAGAGAGCAGTGACATCACTAAGAATGCAGCCTATCCATCCACTAGAGAGCACAGGTGACATCACTGAGAACGCAGCCTATCCATTCACTAGAGAGCAGCAGTGACATTACTGAGAATGCAGCCTATCGATCCACTACAGAGCAGTGACTTCACTGAGAATGCAGCCTATCCATTTACTAGAGAGTAGCGGTGACATCACTGAGAATGCAGCCTATCCATTCACTAGAGAGTAGCGGTGACATCACTGAGAATGCAGCCTATCCATTCACTAGAGAGTAGCGGTGACATCACTGAGAATGCAGCCTAATCATCCACTAGAGAGCAGTGACATCACTGAGATTGCAGCCTATCGTTCCACTACAGAGCAGTGACTTCACTGAGAATGCAGCCTATCCATCCACTAGAGAGCAGTGACATCACTGAGAATGCAGCCTATCCATTCACTAGAGAGCAGAGGTGACATCACTGAGAATGCAGCCTATCCATTCACTAGAGAGCAGTGACCTCACTGAGAATGCAGCCTATCCATTCACTAGAGAGCAGTGACCTCACTGAGAATGCAGCCTATCCATTCACTAGAGAGCAGTGACATCACTGAGAATGCAGCCTATCCATTCACTAGAGAGCAGAGGTGACATCCCTGAGAATGCAGCCTATCCATTCACTAGAGAGCAGAGGTGACATCCCTGAGAACGCAGCCTACCCATTCACTAGAGAGTGGTGACATCACGGAGAATGCAGCCTACCCATTCACTAGAGAGTAGCGGTGACATCACTGAGAATGCAGCCTTTCCATTCACTAGAGAGCAACGGTGACATCACTGAGGATGCAGCCTATGCATTCACTAGTGGGGAGCGGTGGCATCACTGAGAAAGCAGCCCATCCATTCACTAGAGAGCAGCGGTGACATCACTGAGAATGCAGCCTATCCATCCACTAGAGAGTAGCGGTGACATCACTGAGAACGCAGCCTTTCCATTCACTGGAGAGCAGCAGTGACATCACTGAGAATGCAGCCTATACATTCACTAGAGCGCAACGGTGACATCACTGAGGATGCAGCCTATGCATTCACTAGAGAGGAGCGGTGGCATCACAGAATGCAGCCTATCCATTCACTAGAGAGCAGCGGTGACATCACTGAGGATGCAGCCTATGCATTCACTAGAGAGGAGCGGTGGCATCACTCAGAAAGCAGCCCATCCATTCACTAGAGAGCAGCGGTGACCTCACTGAGAATGCAGCCTATCCATTCACTAGAGCGTAGCGGTGACATCACTGAGAATGCAGCCTACCCATTCACTAGAGAGCAGTGACATCACTAAGAATGCAGCCTACCTATTCACTAGAGAGCAGTGGTGACATCACTGAGAATGCAGCCTACCCATTCACTAGAGAGCAGCGGTGACATCACTGAGAATGCAGCCTATCCATTCACTAGAGCGTAGCGGTGACATCACTGAGAATTCAGCCTATTCATTCACTAGAGAGCAGCGGTGACATCACTGAGAATTCAGCCTACCCATTCACTAGAGAGCAGTGACATCACTAAGAACGCAGCCTATCCATTCACTAGAGAGCAGCAGTGACATCACTGAGAATGCAGCCTATCCATTCACTAGAGAGTAGCGGTGACATCACTGAGAATGCAGCCTATCCATTCACTAGAGAGTAGCGGTGACCTCACTAAGAATGCAGACTACCCATTCACTAGAGAGTAGCGGTGACATCACTGAGAATGCAGCCTATCCATTCACTAGAGAGCAGTGACATCACTGAGAATGCAGTCTATCCATTCACTAGAGAGCCGTGACATCACTGAGAATGCAGCCTATCCATTCACTAGAGAGCAGTGACATCACTGAGAATGCAGCCTACCCATTCACTAGAGAGCAGTGACATCACTGAGAATGCAGCCTATCCATTCACTAGAGAGCAGCGGTGACATCCCTGAGAATGCAGTCTATCCATTCATTAGAGAGCAGTGACCTCACTGAGAATGCAGCCTATCCATTCACTAGAGAGCAGCGGTGACATCCCTGAGAATGCAGTCTATCCATTCATTAGAGAGCAGTGACCTCACTGAGAATGCAGCCTATCTATTCACTAGAGAGGAGCGGTGACATCACTCAGAATGCAGCCTATCCATTCACTAGAGAGCTACGGTGACATCACTGAGGATGCAGCCTATGCATTCACTAGAGAGGAGCGGTGGCATCACTGAGAAAGCAGCCCATCCATTCACTAGAGATCAGCGGTGACATCACTTAGAACGCAGCCTATCCATTCACTAGAGAGCAGCAGTGACATCACTGAGAATGCAGCCTATCCATTCACTAGAGAGCAGTGACATCACTGAGAATGCAGCCTATCCAGTCACTAGAGAGCAGTGACATCACTGAGAATGCCGCCTATCTATTCATTAGACAGCAGTGACCTCACTGAGAATGCAGCCTATCCATTCACTAGAGCGTAGCGGTGACATCACTGAGAATGCAGCCTATCCAGTCACTAGAGAGCAGTGACATCACTGAGAATGCAGCCTACCCATTCACTAGAGAGTAGTGACATCACTAAGAATGCAGCCTACCTATTCACTAGAGAGCAGTGGTGACATCACTGAGAATGCAGCCAACCCATTCACTAGAGAGCACAGGTGACATCACTGAGAACGCAGCCTATCAATTCACTAGAGAGCAGCAGTGACATTACTGAGAATGCAGCCTATCGATCCACTACAGAGCAGTGACTTCACTGAGAATGCAGCCTATCCATTCACTAGAGAGCAACGTTGACGTCACTGAGAATGCAGCCTATCCATTTACTAGAGAGTAGCGGTGACATCACTGAGAATGCAGCCTATCCATTCACTAGAGAGTAGCGGTGACATCACTGAGAATGCAGCCTATCCATTCACTAGAGAGTAGCGGTGACCTCACTAAGAATGCAGCCTACCAATTCACTAGAGAGTAGCGGTGACATCACTGAGAATGCAGCCTAACCATCCACTAGAGAGCAGTGACATCACTGAGAATGCAGCCTATCCATCCACTAGAGAGCAGTGACATCACTGAGAATGCAGCCTATCCATCCAATAGAGAGCAGTGACATCACTGAGAATGCAGCCTATCCTTTCACTAGAGAGCAGCGGTGACATCATAGAAAATGCAGCCTATCCATTCACTAGAGAACAGAGGTGACATCACTGAGAATGCAGCCTATCCATTCACTAGAGAGCAGTGACCTCACTGAGAATGCAGCCTATCCATTCACTAGAGAGCAGTGACATCACTGAGAATGCAGCCTATCCATTCACTAGAGAGCAGAGGTGACATCCCTGAGAATGCAGCCTATCCATTCACTAGAGAGCAGAGGTGACATCCCTGAGAACGCAGCCTACCCATTCACTAGAGAGTGGTGACATCACGGAGAATGCAGCCTACCCATTCACTAGAGAGTAGCGGTGACATCACTGAGAATGCAGCCTTTCCATTCACTAGAGAGCAACGGTGACATCACTGAGGATGCAGCCTATGCATTCACTAGTGGGGAGCGGTGGCATCACTGAGAAAGCAGCCCATCCATTCACTAGAGAGCAGCGGTGACATCACTGAGAATGCAGCCTATCCATCCACTAGAGAGCACAGGTGACATCACTGAGAACGCAGCCTTTCCATTCACTAGAGAGCAGCAGTGACATCACTGAGAATGCAGCCTACCCATTCACTAGAGAGGAGCGGTGGCATCACAGAATGCAGCCTATCCATTCACTAGAGAGCAGCGGTGACATCACTGAGAATGCAGCCTATCCATTCACTAGAGAGCAACGGTGACATCACTGAGGATGCAGTCTATCCATTCACTAGAGTAGCGGTGACATCACGGAGAATGCAGCCTATCCATTCACTAGAGTAGCGGTGACATCACGGAGAATGCAGCCTATCCATTCACTAGAGTAGCGGTGACATCACTGAGAATGCAGCCTATCCATTCACTAGAGAGCAGCAGTGACATCACTGAGAATGCAGCCTATCCATTCACTAGAGAGCAGTGACATCACTGAGAATGCAGCCTATCCATTCACTAGAGAGCAGTGACATCACTGAGAATGCCGCCTATCCATTCACTAGAGAGCAGAGGTGACATCCCTGAGAATGCAGCCTATCCATTTACTAGAGCGTAGCGGTGACATCCCTGAGAATGCAGTCTATCCATTCACTAGAGAGCAGTGACCTCACCGAGAATGCAGCCTATCCATTTACTAGAGCGTAGCGGTGACATCCCTGAGAATGCAGTCTATCCATTCATTAGAGAGCAGTGACCTCACTGAGAATGCAGCCTATCTATTCACTAGAGAGGAGTGGTGACATCACTCAGAATGCAGCCTATCCATTCACTAGAGAGCAACGGTGACATCACTGAGGATGCAGCCTATCCATCCAGTAGAGAGCACAGGTGACATCACTGAGAACGCAGCCTATCCATTCACTAGAGAGCAGCAGTGACATCACTGAGAATGCAGCCTATCCATCCACTAGAGAGCACAGGTGACATCACTGAGAACGCAGCCTATCCATTCACTAGAGCAACGGTGACATCATAGAAAATGCAGCCAATCCATTCACTAGAGAGCAGAGGTGACATCACTGAGAATGCAGCCTACCCATTCACTAGAGAGCAGCGGTGACATCACTGAGAATGCAGCCTATCCATTCATTAGAGAGCAGTGACCTCACTGAGAATGCAGCCTATCCATTCACTAGAGCGTAGCGGTGACATCACTGAGAATGCAGCCTACCCATTCACTAGAGAGCAGTGACATCACTAAGAATGCAGCCTACCTATTCACTAGAGAGCAGTGGTGACATCACTGAGAATGCAGCCTACCCATTCACTAGAGAGCAGCGGTGACATCACTGAGAATGCAGCCTATCCATTCACTAGAGCGTAGCAGTGACATCACTGAGAATGCAGCCTACCCATTCACTAGAGAGCAGTGCCATCACTGAGAATGCCGCCTATCTATTCACTAGAGAGCAGCGGTGACATCACTGAGAATGCAGCCTATCCATTCACTAGAGAGCCGTGACATCACTAAGAATGCAGCCTACCTATTCACTAGAGAGCAGTGGTGACATCACTGAGAATGCAGCCTACCCATTCACTAGAGAGCAGTGGTGACATCACTGAGAATGCAGCCTACCCATTCACTAGAGAGCAGCGGTGACATCACTGAGAATGCAGCCTACCCATTCACTAGAGAGCAGTGACATCACTAAGAATGCAGCCTATCCATCCACTAGAGAGCACAGGTGACATCACTGAGAACGCAGCCTATCAATTCACTAGAGAGCAGCAGTGACATTACTGAGAATGCAGCCTATCGATCCACTACAGAGCAGTGACTTCACTGAGAATGCAGCCTATCCATTCACTAGAGAGCAACGTGTACGTCACTGAGAATGCAGCCTATCCATTTACTAGAGTAGCGGTGACATCACTGAGAATGCAGCCTATCCATTCACTAGAGAGTAGCGGTGACATCACTGAGAATGCAGCCTATCCATTCACTAGAGAGTAGCGGTGACCTCACTAAGAATGCAGCCTACCAATTCACTAGAGTAGCGGTGACATCACTGAGAATGCAGCCTAACCATCCACTAGAGTGCAGTGACATCACTGAGAATGCAGCCTATCGTTCCACTACAGAGCAGTGACTTCACTGAGAATGCAGCCTATCCATCCACTAGAGAGCAGTGACATCACTGAGAATGCAGCCTATCCATCCAATAGAGAGCAGTGACCTCACTGAGAATGCAGCCTATCCATCCAATAGAGAGCAGTGACCTCACTGAGAATGCAGCCTATCCTTTCACTAGAGAGCAGCGGTGACATCATAGAAAATGCAGCCTATCCATTCACTAGAGAGCAGAGGTGACATCACTGAGAATGCAGCCTATCCATTCACTAGAGAGCAGTGACATCACTGAGAATGCAGCCTATCCATCACTAAAGAGCAGAGGTGACATCACTGAGAATGCAGCCTACCCATTCATTAGAGAGCAGAGGTGACCTCACTGAGAATGCAACCTACCCTTTCACTAGAGAGCAGTGACATCACTGAGAATGCAGCCTACCCATTCACTAGAGAGCAACAGTGACCTCACTGAGAATACAGCCTATGCATTCACTAGAGAGCATTGACATCACTGAGAATGCAGCCTACCCACTCACTAGAGAGCAGAGGTGACCTCACTGAGAATGCAGCCTATCCATTCACTAGAGAGCATTGACATCACTGAGAATGCAGCCTACCCACTCACTTGAGAGCAGTGACATCACGGAGGATGCAGCCTATGCATTCACTAGAGAGCTGTGGTGACATCACTGAGAATGCAGCCTATCCATTCACTAGGGAGCAGAGGTGACATCACTGAGAATGCAGCCTACCCATTCACTAGAGAGCAGTGACATCACTAAGAATGCAGCCTACCCATTCACTAGAGAGCAACGGTGACCTCACTGAGAATACAGCATATGCATTCACTAGAGAGGAGAGGTGGCATCACTGAGAATGCAGCCCATCCATTCACTAGAGCACAGCAGTGACATCACTGAGAATACAGCCTATCCATTCACTAGAGAGCAGAGGTGACATTACTTACAATGCAGCCTATCCATTCACTAGAGAGCAGCGGTGACATCGCTGAGAATGCTGCCTACCCATTCACTAGAGAGCAGAGATGACATCACTGAGAATGCAGCCTATCCATTCACTAGAGAGTAGCGGTGATATCACTTAGAATTCAGCCTATCCATTCACTAGAGAGCAGAGGTGACCACTGAGAATGCAGCCTATCCATTCACTAGAGTAGCGGTGACATCACGGAGAATGCAGCCTATCCATTCACTAGAGTAGCGGTGACATCACGGAGAATGCAGCCTATCCATTCACTAGAGTAGCGGTGACATCACTGAAAATGCAGCCTATCCATTCACTAGAGAGCAACGGTGACATCACTGAGAACGCAGCCTATCCATTCACTAGAGAGCAGCAGTGACATCACTGAGAATGCAGCCTATCCATTCACTAGAGAGCAGTGACATCACTGAGAATGCAGCCTATCCATTCACTAGAGAGCAGTGACATCACTGAGAATGCCGCCTATCCATTCACTAGAGAGCAGAGGTGACATCCCTGAGAATGCAGCCTATCCATTTACTAGAGCGTAGCGGTGACATCCCTGAGAATGCAGTCTATCCATTCACTAGAGAGCAGTGACCTCACCGAGAATGCAGCCTATCCATTTACTAGAGCGTAGCGGTGACATCCCTGAGAATGCAGTCTATCCATTCATTAGAGAGCAGTGACCTCACTCAGAATGCAGCCTATCCATTCACTAGAGAGCAACGGTGACATCACTGAGAACGCAGCCTATCCATTCACTAGAGCAACGGTGACATCATAGAAAATGCAGCCAATCCATTCACTAGAGAGCAGAGGTGACATCACTGAGAATGCAGCCTACCCATTCACTAGAGAGCAGCGGTGACATCACTGAGAATGCATCCTATCCATTCATTAGAGAGCAGTGACCTCACTGAGAATGCAGCCTATCCATTCACTAGAGCGTAGCGGTGACATCACTGAGAATGCAGCCTACCCATTCACTAGAGAGCAGTGACATCACTAAGAATGCAGCCTACCTATTCACTAGAGAGCAGTGGTGACATCACTGAGAATACAGCCTACCCATTCACTAGAGCGTAGCGGTGACATCACTGAGAATTCAGCCTATTCATTCACTAGAGAGCAGTGGTGACATCACTGAGAACGCAGCCTATCCATTCACTAGAGAGCAGCAGTGACATTACTGAGAATGCAGCCTATCGATCCACTAGAGCAGTGACTTCACTGAGAATGCAGCCTATCCATTCACTAGAGAGTAGCGGTGACATCACTGAGAATGCAGCCTATCCATTCACTAGAGAGTAGCGGTGACATCACTGAGAATGCAGCCTATCCATTCACTAGAGAGTAGCGGTGACCTCACTAAGAATGCAGACTACCAATTCACTAGAGAGTAGCGGTGACATCACTGAGAATGCAGCCTATCCATTCACTAGAGAGCAGTGACATCACTGAGAATGCAGTCTATCCATTCACTAGAGAGCCGTGACATCACTGAGAATGCAGCCTATCCATTCACTAGAGAGCAGTGACATCACTGAGAATGCAGCCTACCCATTCACTAGAGAGCAGTGACATCACTGAGAATGCAGCCTATCCATTCACTAGAGAGCAGCGGTGACATCCCTGAGAATGCAGTCTATCCATTCATTAGAGAGCAGTGACCTCACTGAGAATGCAGCCTATCCATTCACTAGAGCGCAGCGGTGACATCCCTGAGAATGCAGTCTATCCATTCATTAGAGAGCAGTGACATCACTGAGGATGCAGCCTATGCATTCACTAGAGAGGAGCGGTGACATCACTTAGAATGCAGCCTATCCATCCACTAGAGAGCGTTGACATCACTGAGAACGCAGCCTATCCATTCACTAGAGAGCAGCAGTGACATCACTGAGAATGCAGCCTATCCAGTCACTAGAGAGCAGTGACATCACTGAGAATGCCGCCTATCTATTCACTAGAGAGCAGCGGTGACATCACTGAGAATGCAGCCTATCCATTCATTAGACAGCAGTGACCTCACTGAGAATGCAGCCTATCCATTCACTAGAGCGTAGCGGTGACATCACTGAGAATGCAGCCTATCCATTCACTAGAGCGTAGCGGTGACATCACTAAGAATGCAGCCTACCTATTCACTAGAGAGCAGTGGTGACATCACTGAGAATGCAGCCTACCCATTCACTAGAGAGCAGCGGTGACGTCACTGAGAATGCAGCCTACCCATTCACTAGAGAGCAGTGACATCACTAAGAATGCAGCCTATCCATCCACTAGAGAGCACAGGTGACATCACTGAGAACGCAGCCTATCCATTCACTAGAGAGCAGCAGTGACATTACTGAGAATGCAGCCTATCGATCCACTACAGAGCAGTGACTTCACTGAGAATGCAGCCTATCCATTCACTAGAGAGCAACGGTGACGTCACTGAGAATCCAGCCTATCCATTTACTAGAGAGTAGCGGTGACATCACTGAGAATGCAGCCTATCCATTCACTAGAGAGTAGCGGTGACATCACTGAGAATGCAGCCTATCCATTCACTAGAGAGTAGCGGTGACATCACTGAGAATGCAGCCTAATCATCCACTAGAGAGCAGTGACATCACTGAGATTGCAGCCTATCGTTCCACTACAGAGCAGTGACTTCACTGAGAATGCAGCCTATCCATCCACTAGAGAGCAGTGACATCACTGAGAATGCAGCCTATCCATCCAATAGAGAGCAGTGACATCACTGAGAATGCAGCCTATCCTTTCACTAGAGAGCAGCGGTGACATCATAGAAAATGCAGCCTATCCATTCACTAGAGAGCAGAGGTGACATCATTGAGAATGCAGCCTATCCATTCACTAGAGAGCAGTGACCTCACTGAGAATGCAGCCTATCCATTCACTAGAGAGCAGTGACCTCACTGAGAATGCAGCCTATCCATTCACTAGAGAGCAGTGACATCACTGAGAATGCAGCCTATCCATTCACTAGAGAGCAGAGGTGACATCCCTGAGAATGCAGCCTATCCATTCACTAGAGAGCAGAGGTGACATCCCTGAGAACGCAGCCTACCCATTCACTAGAGAGTGGTGACATCACGGAGAATGCAGCCTACCCATTCACTAGAGAGTAGCGGTGACATCACTGAGAATGCAGCCTTTCCATTCACTAGAGAGCAACGGTGACATCACTGAGGATGCAGCCTATGCATTCACTAGTGGGGAGCGGTGGCATCACTGAGAAAGCAGCCCATCCATTCACTAGAGAGCAGCGGTGACATCACTGAGAATGCAGCCTATCCATCCACTAGAGAGTAGCGGTGACATCACTGAGAACGCAGCCTTTCCATTCACTGGAGAGCAGCAGTGACATCACTGAGAATGCAGCCTATACATTCACTAGAGCGCAACGGTGACATCACTGAGGATGCAGCCTATGCATTCACTAGAGAGGAGCGGTGGCATCACAGAATGCAGCCTATCCATTCACTAGAGAGCAGCGGTGACATCACTGAGGATGCAGCCTATGCATTCACTAGAGAGGAGCGGTGGCATCACTCAGAAAGCAGCCCATCCATTCACTAGAGAGCAGCGGTGACATCACTGAGAACGCAGCCTATCCATTCACTAGAGAGCAGCAGTGACATCACTGAGAATGCAGCCTATCCATTCACTAGTGAGGAGCGGTGGCATCACTGAGAAAGCAGCCCATCCATTCACTAGAGAGCAGCGGTGACATTACTGATAATGCAGCCTATCCATCCACTAGAAAGCACAGGTGACATCACTGAGAACGCAGCCTTTCCATTCACTAGAGAGCAGCAGTGACATCACTGAGAATGCAGCCTATCCATTCACTAGAGAGCAGCGGTGACATCACTGAGAATGCAGCCTATCCATTCACTAGAGAGTAGCGGTGACATCACTGAGAATGCAGCCTATCCATTCACTAGAGAGCAGTGACATCACTGAGAATGCAGCCTATCCATCCACTAGAGAGCAGCGATTACATCACTGAGAATGCAGCCTATCCATCACTAGAGAGCAGAGGTGACATCACTGAGAATGCAGCCTACCCATTCATTAGAGAGCAGAGGTGACCTCACTGAGAATGCAACCTACCCTTTCACTAGAGCAGTGACATCACTGAGAATGCAGCCTACCCATTCACTAGAGAGCAACAGTGACCTCACTGAGAATACAGCCTATGCATTCACTAGAGAGCATTGACATCACTGAGAATGCAGCCTACCCACTCACTAGAGAGCATTGACATCACTGAGAATGCAGCCTACCCACTCACTTGAGAGCAGTGACATCACTGAGAATGCAGCCTACCCACTCACTTGAGAGCAGTGACATCACGGAGGATGCAGCCTATGCATTCACTAGAGAGCAGAGGTGACCTCACTGAGAATGCAGCCTATCCATTCACTAGAGAGCATTGACATCACTGAGAATGCAGCCTACCCACTCACTTGAGAGCAGTGACATCACGGAGGATGCAGCCTATGCATTCACTAGAGAGCTGTGGTGACACCACTGAGAATGCAGCCTATCCATTCACTAGGGAGCAGAGGTGACATCACTGAGAATGCAGCCTACCCATTCACTAGAGAGCAGCGGTGACATCACTGAGCATGCAGCCTACCCATTCACTAGAGAGCAGTGACATCACTAAGAATGCAGCCTACCCATTCACTAGAGAGCAACGGTGACCTCACTGAGAATACAGCCTATGCATTCACTAGAGAGGAGAGGTGGCATCACTGAGAATGCAGCCCATCCATTCACTAGAGCACAGCAGTGACATCACTGAGAATACAGCCTATCCATTCACTAGAGAGCAGCGGTGACATCGCTGAGAATGCTGCCTACCCATTCACTAGAGAGTAGCGGTGATATCACTTAGAATTCAGCCTATCCATTCACTAGAGAGCAGAGGTGACCACTGAGAATGCAGCCTATCCATTCACTAGAGTAGCGGTGACATCACGGAGAATGCAGCCTATCCATTCACTAGAGTAGCGGTAACATCACGGAGAATGCAGCCTATCCATTCACTAGAGTAGCGGTGACATCACTTAGAATTCAGCCTATCCATTCACTAGAGAGCAGAGGTGACCACTGAGAATGCAGCCTATCCATTCACTAGAGTAGCGGTGACATCACTGAGAATGCAGCCTATCCATCCACTAGAGAGCAGCGATGACATCACTTAGAATGCAGCCTATCCAATCACTAGAGAGCAGAGGTGACATCACTTACAATGCAGCCAATCCATTCACTAGAGAGCAGCGGTGACATCACTGAGAATGCAGCCTATCCATTCACTAGACAGCAGAGGTGACATCACTGAGAATGCAGCCTATCCATTCACTAGAGAGCTGCGATGACATCACTGAGAATGTAGCCTATCCATTTACTAGAGAGCTGCGGTGACATCACTGAGAATGCATCCTATCCATTAGAGAGCAGTGGTAACATCACTGAGAATGCAGCCTATCCATTCACTAGAGAGCAGTGACATCACTGAGAATGCAGCCTGTCCATCCACTAGACAGCAGAGGTGACCGCACTGAGAATTCAGCCTATCCATTCACTAGAGAGCAGTGGTGACATCACGGAGAATGCAGCCTATCCTTTCATTAGAGAGCGTTGACATCACTGAGAATTCAGCCTATCCATTCACTAGAGAGCAGTGGTGACATCACTGAGAATCCAGCCTATCCATTCACTAGAGAGCAGAGATGACATCACTGAGAATGCAGCCTACCCATTCACTAGAGAGCAGCGGTGACCTCACTGAGAATGCAACCTACCCATTCACTAGAGAGCAGCAGTGACATCACTGAGAAAGCAGCCTATCCATCCACTACAGAGCAGCGGTGACATCACTGAGAATCCAGCCTATCCATTCAATAGAGAGCAGAGATGACATCACTGAGAATGCAGCCTATCCATCCACTACAGAGCAGCGGTGATATCACTGAGAATGCAGCCTATCCATTCACTAGAGAGGAGCGGTGGCATCACTGAGAAAGCAGCCCATCCATTCACTAGACAGCAGTGACCTCACTGAGAATGCAGCCTATCCATTCACTAGAGAGCAGCAGTGACATCACTGAGAATGCAGCCCATCCACTCACTAGAGATCAGCGGTGACCTCGCTGAGAATGCAGCAATATCCATCCACTAGAGAGCAGTGACATCACTGAGAATGCAGCCTATCCATTCACTAGAGAGCAGAGGTGACATCACTGATAATGCAGCCTACCCATTCACTAGTGAGCAGCGGTGACATCACTGAGAATGCAGCCTATCCATTCACTAGAGAGCAGCGGTGACATCACTGAGAATGCAGCCTATCCATTCACTAGAGAGCAGCGGTGACATCACTGAGAATGCAGCCTACCCATTCACTAGAGAGCAGCGGTGACAGGACTGAGAATGCAGCCTATCCATTCACTAGAGAGCAGTGGTGACATCACTGAGAATGCAGCCTATCCATTCATTAGAGAGCAGCGGTGACAGGACTGAGGATGCAGCCTATGCATTCACTAGAGAGCAGTGGTGACATCACTGAGAATGCAGCCTATCCATTCACTAGAGAGCAGCGGTGACAGGACTGTGATGGGTTTAGAATATTATAATGATTACAATGTCCTCGTCTTACTTGATAATCTCCACATGAGTCGCATCCAGAGCTGCAGTCGCTGTACTGCTTTCCTGTCTCTCAGGCTCCTCACATCTCACTGCTGCCCCTGCTGTCAGTGTTGGGTAAGGCTGTGTTCACATTTGCGGTTGAGGTGCAATTTCCAGCAGATTTGTTGGGAATAATAGCGCAGCGTGCATTGTTCTCCAGCAGACGCCACAAAGGACCCGGATGGACCCCGCTGTAAATCACTGGGATTGTCCGACGCCGTTGGTGTACGATGAATCCGGCGCTACTTTGTGACTTCTGTTATTTATAGAAGCCACGATGCAGATGTGAACAGAGCCTAAGACATGATGTAACAGCAGAATTGTGGCTGCAGCTCTGCATGGGATTGGAGTGTATGATATGACTGCAGCTCTGGATGTGACTGGAGCAGGTGAGCATTGGTCTAGTTTGTGCCCGTGATCCCCTGATTCTCCCCTTGCTGATCGTGTTCTGAGTTTGTTGCTTGGGTTTTTCTTGGCTTCTCCTTGGGATGTGGCGCCGCTGTTCTCCCTCTGTGCCGTCTTCTTACCCCAGTAATGGGCTCTGTCTTCTGCTTCCAGCTTACACTCACCATCCTGCGGCAGACGGGGGGTCTGGGCATCAGCATTGCTGGGGGCAAAGGGTCCACCCCCTACAAGGGAGATGATGAGGTGAGTGCGGGTGGGGGGTGCGGAGAGAAGTCCTATAAATATCTCATGGGGGGGGGGCTTATTACAGAATATTATAATATCCGTGGTGCCCGAGCCGCGCCGCAGCATTGGACATTGCGGGTTCCTGCAGCGCAATGTGACACCCCTCCCCATTACCACACACTGCCCCCTTCTGGCCGGGTACATAATGGGCAGTTGTGGTGGTTTCCCTTTATTTTATGGGATGTTGCTGGGGCGGACCATGGACCGGGAGACGTCTCACCGCCCGCGACACTCATCCAGTGGAAGGGTCAATCTGTCCTGTGCCCGTCCCCAGACTCCCCCCAGCCCCCCAGGGTGGTGAACATCCTGTCAGTATTGGTGGTTGGAGGCTCGTTATCCCCCGGTGCGGCCTCCGCGGGTCATCATGGTGACGCCGTGTTTATGGGGTGACTCTGCTCCGCTCTGTTTTCAGGGGATCTTCATCTCACGAGTGGCTGAGGAGGGGCCGGCGGCCCGAGCCGGGGTGAGAGTGGGGGACAAGCTGCTGGAGGTGAGTAATGAGCATGGAGGGTTAAAGGGCGGGTGACAGGAGGTATGAAGGAGGACTGTATTATATACTCCAGTCACATCCAGTGCTGCATCCCGCCCCTCTGCTGACAGCGCACCCCTAACTGCTTAGCGGAGCTCCCATGATGCACTTGGTTGAATTGTGTTGTGACTGTTCAGTTGTGTTGTAAACATTACATCTCCCACAATTCACTACAGCGGAGCTCTGTACAGACACTTGACTGGAGTATGACATGATATGGCAGGTTTTTGACTGCAGCTCTGGATGTGACTGGAGTATAAGACCTGATAAGTTGTAAGTGCAGCTCTGGATGTGACTGGAGTATAACGTTGTGCTGTCTGACCTGACAGGTGAACGGGGTGGACCTTCACAATGCTGAACATCACATGGCGGTGGAGGCGCTGCGCAGCTCCGGCAGCTCGGTGTCTATGACTGTACTGAGGGAGCGGATGGTGGAGCCCGATAACCCCATCACGGTGACCCCGTTACGCCCTGAAGCCGATTATAATCCTCGGGAGAAACGCGTGATCGTTCCTTACCCGGAGGAAGAGGCGGAGTCTCCGCACAGCCCCAACCCGCGCATCTCCACCTGCCTGATCCGCAATGATAAAGGTTTGGGGTTCAGCATTGCCGGAGGCGTTGGCAGCACCCCGTACCGGGTAGGAGACACTGTGAGTATACACCCCGTATAGCAGGCGCCGCAACGTTGTGTTCATGCTGGTACTAGTGCAGGTGGAGCAGTCCTTGTGTTCCCAGGACATTAAGGTGTGCAGTTGGAGCAGACCTTGTATTATCAGTGCAGATATCAGATCTGTGTCCCCCGGTCAATCAGTAGTGCAGTTGGAGAAGACTTTGTGTTATCCACCGGGACTTTTTGAGCCCGTCTGACTCACGCATGTCTCTCGACCAATCCATGAGTCTACCGGGCGCCTCTAGCAGTCGAGTGTCCGGGGGCTGAAAATAGCCGGTCCTGTTACCGGACACCCTGACACCTGGGATTGGAGTATTTTGGTAACGCTGATGACCGAGGCTCCGTCCTGTCCGTTGCCGCCAGCGTGTGCCGCCCTTGACTTGGCAGAGCGCTGGGATAATATATTCCTTCTCTTGCAGGGTATATTCATCTCCCGGATCGCAGAGGGCGGAGCTGCCCACCGTGACGGATCCCTCAGAGTCGGTGACCAGGTCCTGTCTGTGAGTAGCCCCGTGGTGGCGGTAACGTTGGCAGTCACGCTGCACTCCCCTGTGACCCAGCCGCTCCGAAAATAGCATCTGACTGAGCGGGCACATTGTGCCAACTGTCCAGCAGCGAGCACTGGCGAGGGGACGTCTGGTACAGGGCACTGGGGTCTTATATAAAGCTGATCTGTCTTGTGTCTGTTTAGAGGCGACACTGCCCCGCGGACGGTCAGTAGTGAGTGTGTTCTGTGTATATCAGCCGTGTGTCTGTCAGTGCAGGTGGAGCAGACATTGCATTATTGATACGTATGTATATATCAGGGCTATGTTCTCTGGTCTGTGCAGGTGGAGCAGACATTGCAGTCTCGGTATGTATATGTCAGGGCTATGTTCTCTGGTCTGTGCAGGTGGAGCAGACATTGCAGTCTCGGTATGTATATGTCAGGGCTATGTTCTCTAGTCAGTGCAGGTGGAGCAGACATTGCAGTCTCGGTATGTATATGTCAGGGCTATGTTCTCTGATCTGTGCAGGTGGAGCAGACATTGCAGTCTTGGTATGTATATGTCAGGGCTATGTTCTCTGGTCAGTGCAGGTGGAGCAGACATTGCAGTCTCGGTATGTATATGTCAGGGCTATGTTCTCTGGTCAGTGCAGGTGGAGCAGACATTGCATTATTGATACGTATGTATATATCAGGGCTATGTTCTCTGGTCTGTGCAGGTGGAGCAGACATTGCAGTCTCGGTATGTATATATCAGGGCTATGTTCTCTGGTCTGCTCAGGTGGAGCAGACATTGCAGTCTCGGTATGTATATGTCAGGGCTATGTTCTCTGGTCTGTGCAGGTGGAGCAGACATTGCAGTCTCGGTATGTATATGTCAGGGCTATGTTCTCTGGTCAGTGCAGGTGGAGCAGACATTGCAGTCTCGGTATGTATATGTCAGGGCTATGTTCTCTGGTCTGTGCAGGTGGAGCAGACATTGCAGTCTCGGTATGTATATATCAGGGCTATGTTCTCTGGTCAGTGCAGGTGGAGCAGACATTGCAGTCTCGGTATGTATATGTCAGGGCTATGTTCTCTGGTCTGTGCAGGTGGAGCAGACTGCGTTCTTTATGTATATATCAGGGCTATGTTCTCTGGTCAGTGCAGGTGGAGCAGACATTGCAGTCTCGGTATGTATATATCAGGGCTATGTTCTCTGGTCTGTGCAGGTGGAGCAGACTGCGTTCTTTATGTATATATCAGGGCTATGTTCTCTGGTCAGTGCAGGTGGAGCAGACATTGCAGTCTCGGTATGTATATGTCAGGGCTATGTTCTCTGGTCTGTGCAGGTGGAGCAGACATTGCAGTCTCGGTATGTATATGTCAGGGCTATGTTCTCTGGTCTGTGCAGGTGGAGCAGACATTGCAGTCTCGGTATGTATATATCAGGGCTATGTTCTCTGGTCTGTGCAGGTGGAGCAGACATTGCAGTCTCGGTATGTATATGTCAGGGCTATGTTCTCTGGTCAGTGCAGGTGGAGCAGACATTGCAGTCTCGGTATGTATATGTCAGGGCTATGTTCTCTGGTCTGTGCAGGTGGAGCAGACATTGCAGTCTCGGTATGTATATGTCAGGGCTATGTTCTCTGGTCTGTGCAGGTGGAGCAGACATTGCAGTCTCGGTATGTATATGTCAGGGCTATGTTCTCTGGTCAGTGCAGGTGGAGCAGACATTGCAGTCTCGGTATGTATATGTCAGGGCTATGTTCTCTGGTCTGTGCAGGTGGAGCAGACATTGCAGTCTCAGTATGTATATATCAGGGCTATGTTCTCTGGTCAGTGCAGATGGAGCAGACATTTCTTTCTCGGTATGTATATGTCAGGGCTATGTTCTCTGGTCTGTGCAGGTGGAGCAGACATTGCAGTCTCGGTATGTATATATCAGGGCTATGTTCTCTGGTCTGTGCAGGTGGAGCAGACATTGCAGTCTCGGTATGTATATATCAGGGCTATGTTCTCTGGTCAGTGCAGGTGGAGCAGACATTGCAGTCTCGGTATGTATATGTCAGGGCTATGTTCTCTGGTCTGTGCAGGTGGAGCAGACATTGCAGTCTCGGTATGTATATGTCAGGGCTATGTTCTCTGGTCTGTGCAGGTGGAGCAGACATTGCAGTCTCGGTATGTATATATCAGGGCTATGTTCTCTGGTCTGTGCAGGTGGAGCAGACTGCGTTCTTTATGTATATATCAGGGCTATGTTCTCTAGTCTGTGCAGGTGGAGCAGACATTGCAGTCTCGGTATGTATATATCAGGGCTATGTTCTCTGGTCAGTGCAGATGGAGCAGACATTTCTTTCTCGGTATGTATATGTCAGGGCTATGTTCTCTGGTCTGTGCAGGTGGAGCAGACATTGCAGTCTCAGTATGTATATATCAGGGCTATGTTCTCTGGTCTGTGCAGGTGGAGCAGACATTGCAGTCTCGGTATGTATATGTCAGGGCTATGTTCTCTGGTCAGTGCAGGTGGAGCAGACATTGCAGTCTCGGTATGTATATATCAGGGCTATGTTCTGTGGTCAGTGCAGGTGGAGCAGACATTGCAGTCTCGGTATGTATATATCAGGGCTATGTTCTGTGGTCAGTGCAGGTGGAGCAGACATTGCAGTCTCGGTATGTATATGTCAGGGCTATGTTCTGTGGTCTGTGCAGGTGGAGCAGACATTGCAGTCTCGGTATGTATATATCAGGGCTATGTTCTATGATCTGTGCAGGTGGAGCAGACATTGCAGTCTCGGTATGTATATATCAGGGCTATGTTCTCTGGTCTGTGCAGGTGGAGCAGACATTGCAGTCTCGGTATGTATATATCAGGGCTATGTTCTCTGGTCTGTGCAGGTGGAGCAGACATTGCAGTCTCGGTATGTATATGTCAGGGCTATGTTCTCTGGTCTGTGCAGGTGGAGCAGACATTGCAGTCTCGGTATGTATATATCAGGGCTATGATCTCTGGTCTGTGCAGGTGGAGCAGACATTGCAGTCTCGGTATGTATATGTCAGGGCTATGTTCTCTAGTCTGTGCAGGTGGAGCAGACATTGCAGTCTCGGTATGTATATGTCAGGGCTATGTTCTCTGGTCTGTGCAGGTGGAGCAGTTGTTTAGTGTTAGTACATCTGGTCAGTAAAGGTGGAGCAGACCTTGTATTCTCTGTGTATGTCTCGGGCTATAGCTTCTTGTCAGTACAGATGGAGCAGACCTTGTGCTCGCTCTGTAGATGTCAGGATTCTGCCCTCTGATATCTGCCAGGGAAGCAAACGTTGCCTTTGTCAGGGCTATAACCTCTGGTCATTGCAGGTGGAGCAGCCCTCATGTTCTCTGTAGATATTGGGGCTGTCAGTCAGTAGTGCAGTTGGAGCAGTCTTTATTTTCTCAGTCCTGTCCTTGGCAGGTCTTTCAGCCGTATTGCCTGCAGTTGAATGTTCCCGTGTCTGGTATATAACCCCGCTAACCATCTCTTGCTTGTCCTCTGTATCTTCTTCCTCTGTGGTCTCTCCGCTGAGCCCCCCTCTTCTCTTCCGGTCGGCTCTCTCTTCTGGTTTTGGGGTCCTCTGTCCGGCGGCCATTGGTAAGAGTGTTTACTGCCTCGTCAGAGCTGACCTCTGTGTGGTCTAATCCGCTGGACGTAACTGACCAATGACCATCAGGCCAGGGACCGTCCCTCTCCGACACCGCGCGCTGCCCCCTATCTTGCGGTTTCTGGGCCCCTCGCTAGTTCTTGGGTAGGTGAATGTTGGGGATTGTTGACTCTATGGCTCGTCACGTTGTTCTAGATCAATGGGGTAGACATGACAGAAGCCAGGCATGATCAGGCAGTAGCCCTGCTTACCAGCACTTCCCCCACCATCACTCTACTGGTGGAGAGAGAGCCCCCCCAACCAGGAGCCGGGACCGATCCAGGAGCGTCCCCTTCCCTGCACAGAGCCCGGCCGCGCTCGCCACCGCCCCCCGCGGAGACCGAGGACGGAGAGGAGGACGGCGACGCTCTGCAGAACCGCAGCGCTGGGGAAGACGACTATCTCATTGAGGTGAGGGAGGGGGGTCCTGACGCTTTATAGGAGGGGGGTCCTGACGCTTTATAGGAGGGGGGTCCTGACGCTTTATAGGAGGGGGGTCCTGACGCTTTATAGGAGGGGGGTCCTGACGCTTTATAGGAGGGGGGTCCTGACGCTTTATAGGAGGGGGGTCCTGACGCTTTATAGGAGGGGGGTCCTGACGCTTTATAGGAGGGGGGTCCTGACGCTTTATAGGAGGGGGGTCCTGACGCTTTATAGGAGGGGGGTCCTGACTCTTTATAGGAGGGGGGTCCTGACTCTTTATAGGAGGGGGGTCCTGACTCTTTATAGGAGGGGGGTCCTGACTCTTTATAGGAGGGGGGTCCTGACTCTTTATAGGAGGGGGGTCCTGACGCTTTATAGGAGGGGGGTCCTGACGCTTTATAGGATGGGGGTCCTGACGCTTTATAGGAGGGGGGTCCTGACTCTTTATAGGAGGGGGGTCCTGACGCTTTATAGGATGGGGGTCCTGACGCTTTATAGGATCTTCTAGTCATTGTATAGGGGTTCCGACCGCGGAGTCCCCCACAGATCGCAGGACGGCTGCTGAGGGGACGACGGAGCTGGGTCACCTCTCCATACAACACGTCACTGCGGCCGTCCTGGGGGGGAGGGGAGGGTGGACCCCCGCCGGCTGATCATCTATTATGGGGATCAATATTATAGATGAGGGGGGGTCCTGATGATCGGGGGTCCCCCACATTATAGCAGGGTATGAGCTGCAGGACCGGAGTTGGTGTCTGACCCGTGTTTATCTTATTGTATACAGGATATCTGTCTGGTCAAAGCCGGGGGTCCCCTGGGACTCAGCATAGTGGGGGGCAGCGACCATTCCAGCCACCCCTTTGGAATCTCTGAACCTGGAGTCTTCATCTCGAAGGTGAGCGACGTCTTCCGGCACTTAAAGCGACAGCGCCCGTTATTCCTTCTATAAGAAAAAGTCCTGCAGATTTCCTGTATACTTTCTGCATGAATTCCTTATGGTTTGTAAGAGCTCTGCTTGCTGTCCCTAAATGCGAACCTTTATGGTTAACTCCCGGGGATATAAATCTGTCCCGGTCATGTGATGGACGCAGAGACGGCTCTGATACACGCGCTGTGACTGTAACGAGCCGCGCAGCTGTGCGTCCATCACATGACCAGGACAGATTTATATCCCCGCGAGTAAACAATGTAGGTGTCCATTTAAGGACAGCAAGCAGAGATCTTGAACTGTGAGGGATCGATACAGAAAGTAGATGAGAAATTTGTAGAACTCTTCATGATACTGAGAATGATGAGACTGGAATCTGCCTTTAACCCTCTCACTGCCGTATGTGACGCGCCACGACTCCAACGCTTGCTGCGACTAGACGATAAGGACTGTCGCTCACATCTTCCTGTCTGAATAGGGACCGGTGTCCCAGCCTCAGGAACCTGTGCAGCGATCGTTCACATGGGGGCAGGGTGAGAAGTTTTACTTTCTGGCTCTGTGTCTGTATACGGGAGGGGGGAGGGAGCTGCAGGTGAGAGCAGGAAGAAGGATCCCGGGTGTGGGGGGAGGGGGGGTACTGGGACTTTCCTTCATATTGTCCCCCCTATTTCCTACTACCGGGGTGAGAAGATGCGCGGCTGCCCGTGTCCTCGCCCCCTGCCCGTGTCCTCGCCCCCTGCCCGTGTCCTCGCCCCCTGCCCGTGTCCTCGCCCCCTGCCGTCTCCGAGCCTCGGATATTCTAGCTGGAGGTCGTGTGGGAGACGCTGCGCATCTTTTATATTCGGAGATGTCGTGCGTCTCGGGCTCCGCTGGGGTCGGACTTTTAGCCCCAAACACGACTTTTTATGCGTCTCGCTTTGCAGGCGCCCCCGATAGTGACGTGTCGGGGGCCGTTCTCACAATGTGGGAGATATTTAAATATGGGGGTGCAATGTGGTTTATTATTTTATGTCAAAAGTGTGAAAATTGTCCAGCAGTGAAAGGTTAAAGGGGTTTTCCCTTATTCACAGAAGAGGCGATCCTTGTGTGATCACTGGGGGTCCGACCGCTGGGACCCCCAGAGATGAGGAGATCGGGGAACTGATAGTCCCGCAATCTGCCCCATGATAATAGATGCCGGGTGTGTGACCGACCGCCGATCCATTCATTTCTATGGGACTCCTCAGCGCTGGGGGTCCCAGTGGCCGGACCCCCAGTGATCACACATGTATCCCCCTATCCTGTGAAAAAGGGGACACGTGGTTGTGGGAAAACCCCTTTAGGATTCTGTGTCCTCGGTGGCGTCACATTGTGTCGTTATTATTCTGTTTTTGTTACATTGTGTCGTTATTATTCTGTTTTTGTTACATTGTGTCGTTATTATTCTGTTCTCGTTACATTGTGTCGTTATTATTCTGTTCTCGTTACATTGTGTCGTTATTATTCTGTTCTCGTTACATTGTGTCGTTATTATTCTGTTTTCGTTACATTGTATCACTATGACCGCCTCTTCCGTTTCTCCGGCAGGTGATTTCCCGCGGGGTGGCAGCACGCAGTGGTCTCCGGGTGGGGGATCGGATCTTAGAGGCAGCCGGGGTTGACCTGAGACACGCCACCCACCAGGAAGCTGTGAAGGCCCTTCTGTGCCCTGCTCCGGAGCTCCACCTGCTGGTGAGGAGAGACCCTCCGCCCCCCGGCATGCAGGTACCGCGTCACTTATTTATCTGATGAGTGGTGGTGTGCGGCCCGTAGTGGGGGTGACCCCGGGGGCCACGCTGTTGTGGCGCTGCAGCGCCCCAGCGATAAGTTCAGTTCTAAACTCGTCTGCCCGGAGATCTGATCTCCGCTCCCTGATGCTCCAGTCACTCCACAACCCAAAATCACCTAACACCATCGGCAGTCACAATTCTGCATTCACATCATGTTCTATGCTCCACTCACATCCAGAGCTGCATTCAAAATTGTCTGAAACATAGATGTGACTGAAGTATAAGACATGAAGTAATAGCAGAATTGTGAGCGCAGCTCTGGATGTGACTGGAGCAGAACATTTACTCTGTGTTATATATAGATTATATTTGTGTCATTTCCCGGCATGACTTCTTGATGAATCTGGATAAATATTCACCCCGTTATAGCGCTGTCCTACTAAATCTACAGCGTCCAGCTGCTGGGGGGAGGGGGCACTGAGGTCATGGGGGGGGGACGGACACCGCAGAGTCACGACATAGCCAACGTGACTGCAGGGAGATCCGGAGCAGAAAGGAACATTATACCCACAATAAATCCCCTGATACCTGCAGCCGAATACATGCTGCTCAAGAGACCCACACATCTTATATACAGTCACAGCTACTCATCTATTACTACTGACCACCAGCCTGTATATCATGTGTGAGAGGTTGTCACAGCCCCGCCCCCTGTTACTGACATCACTGATATATAATATAATTACATTGTGATCAGACATGAGATCCACACATCTTATATACAGTAACAGCTATTCATCTATTACTACTGACAACCAGCCTGTATATCATGTGTGAGAGGTTGTCACAGCCCCGCCCCCTGTTACTGACATCACTGATATATAATATAATTACACTGTGATCAGACATGAGATCCACACATCTTATATACAGTAACAGCTACTCATCTATTACTACTGACAACCAGCCTGTATATCATGTGTGAGAGGTTGTCACAGCCCCGCCCCCTGTTACTGACATCACTGATATATAATATAATTACACTGTGATCAAACATGAGATCCACACATCTTATATACAGTCACAGCTACTCATCTATTACTACTGACCACCAGCCTGTATATCATGTGTGAGAGGTTGTCACAGCCCCGCCCCCTGTTACTGACATCACTGATATATAATATAATTACACTGTGATCAGACATGAGATCCACACATCTTATATACAGTCACAGCTACTCATCTATTACTACTGACCACCAGCCTGTATATCATGTGTCAGAGGTTGTCACAGCTCCGCCCCCTGTTACTGACATCACTGATATATAATATAATTACACTGTGATCAGACATGAGATCCACACATCTTATATACAGTAACAGCTATTCATCTATTACTACTGACAACCAGCCTGTATATCATGTGTGAGAGGTTGTCACAGCCCCGCCCCCTGTTACTGACATCACTGATATATAATATAATTACACTGTGATCAGACATGAGATCCACACATCTTATATACAGTAACAGCTATTCATCTATTACTACTGACAACCAGCCTGTATATCATGTGTGAGAGGTTGTCACAGCCCCGCCCCCTGTTACTGACATCACTGATATATAATATAATTACATTGTGATCAGACATGAGATCCACACATCTTATATACAGTAACAGCTATTCATCTATTACTACTGACAACCAGCCTGTATATCATGTGTGAGAGGTTGTCACAGCCCCGCCCCCTGTTACTGACATCACTGATATATAATATAATTACATGTGATCAGACATGAGATCCACACATCTTATATACAGTCACAGCTATTCATCTATTACTACTGACAACCAGCCTGTATATCATGTGTGAGAGGTTGTCACAGCCCCGCCCCCTGTTACTGACATCACTGATATATAATATAATTACATGTGATCAGACATGAGATCCACACATCTTATATACAGTAACAGCTATTCATCTATTACTACTGACAACCAGCCTGTATACCATGTGTGAGAGGTTGTCACAGCCCCGCCCCCTGTTACTGACATCACTGATATATAATATAATTACATGTGATCAGACATGAGATCCACACATCTTATATACAGTAACAGCTATTCATCTATTACTACTGACAACCAGCCTGTATATCATGTGTGAGAGGTTGTCACAGCTCCGCCCCCTGTTACTGACATCACTGATATATAATATAATTACACTGTGATCAGACATGAAATCCACACATCTTATATACAGTAACAGCTATTCATCTATTACTACTGACAACCAGCCTGTATATCATGTGTGAGAGGTTGTCACAGCTCCGCCCCCTGTTACTGACATCACTGATATATAATATAATTACACTGTGATCAGACATGAAATCCACACATCTTATATACAGTAACAGCTATTCATCTATTACTACTGACAACCAGCCTGTATATCATGTGTGAGAGGTTGTCACAGCCCCGCCCCCTGTTACTGACATCACTGATATATAATATAATTACACTGTGATCAGGCATGAGATCCACACATCGTATATACAGTAACAGCTATTCATCTATTACTACTGACAACCAGCCTGTATATCATGTGTGAGAGGTTGTCACAGCCCCACCCCCTGTTACTGACATCACTGATATATAATATAATTACACTGGGATCAGACATGAGATCCGCACATCTTATATACAGTCACAGCTACTCATCTATTACTACTGACCACCAGCCTGTATATCATGTGTGAGAGGTTGTCACAGCCCCGCCCCCTGTTACTGACATCACTGATATATAATATAATTACACTGGGATCAGACATGAGATCCGCACATCTTATATACAGTAACAGCTATTCATCTACTACTACTGACCACCAGCCTGTATATCATGTGTGAGAGGTTGTCACAGCCCCGCCCCCTGTTACTGACATCACTGATATATAATATAATTACACTGTGATCAGACATGAGATCCACACATCTTATATACAGTAACAGCTATTCATCTATTACTACTGACAACCAGCCTGTATATCATGTGTGAGAGGTTGTCACAGCCCCGCCCCCTGTTACTGACATCACTGATATATAATATAATTACATTGTGATCAGACATGAGATCCACACATCTTATATACAGTCACAGCTAGTCATCTATTACTACTGACAACCAGCCTGTATATCATGTGTGAGAGGTTGTCACAGCTCCGCCCCGTTACTGACATCACTGATATATAATATAATTACACTGTGATCAGACATGAGATCCACACATCTTATATACAGTAACAGCTATTCATCTATTACTACTGACAACCAGCCTGTATATCATGTGTGAGAGGTTGTCACAGCTCCGCCCCCTGTTACTGACATCACTGATATATAATATAATTACACTGTGATCAGACATGAGATCCACACATCTTATATACAGTAACAGCTATTCATCTATTACTACTGACAACCAGCCTGTATATCATGTGTGAGAGGTTGTCACAGCTCCGCCCCCTGTTACTGACATCACTGATATATAATATAATTACACTGTGATCAGACATGAGATCCACACATCTTATATACAGTAACAGCTATTCATCTATTACTACTGCCAACCAGCCTGTATATCATGTGTGAGAGGTTGTCACAGCCCCGCCCCTGTTATTGACATCACTGATATATAATATAATTACACTGTGATCAGACATGAGATCCACACATCTTATATACAGTAACAGCTATTCATCTATTACTACTGACAACCAGCCTGTATATCATGTGTGAGAGGTTGTCACAGCCCCGCCCCCTGTTACTGACATCACTGATATATAATATAATTACACTGTGATCAGACATGAGATCCACACATCTTATATACAGTAACAGCTATTCATCTATTACTACTGCCAACCAGCCTGTATATCATGTGTGAGAGGTTGTCACAGCCCCGCCCCCTGTTACTGACATCACTGATATATAATATAATTACATGTGATCAGACATGAGATCCACACATCTTATATATAGTAACAGCTATTCATCTATTACTACTGACAACCAGCCTGTATATCATGTGTGAGAGGTTGTCACAGCCCCGCCCCCTGTTACTGACATCACTGATATATAATATAATTACATTGTGATCAGACATGAGATCCACACATCTTATATACAGTAACAGCTATTCATCTATTACTACTGACAACCAGCCTGTATATCATGTGTGAGAGGTTGTCACAGCCCCGCCCCCTGTTACTGACATCACTGATATATAATATAATTACATGTGATCAGACATGAGATCCACACATCTTATATACAGTAACAGCTATTCATCTATTACTACTGACAACCAGCCTGTATATCATGTGTGAGAGGTTGTCACAGCTCCGCCCCCTGTTACTGACATCACTGATATATAATATAATTACACTGTGATCAGACATGAAATCCACACATCTTATATACAGTCACAGCTACTCATCTATTACTACTGACCACCAGCCTGTATATCATGTGTGAGAGGTTGTCACAGCCCCGCCCCCTGTTACTGACATCACTGATATATAATATAATTACATGAGACCCACACATCTTATATACAGTAACAGCTATTCATCTACTACTACTGACCACCAGCCTGTATATCATGTGTGAGAGGTTGTCACAGCCCCGCCCCCTGTTACTGACATCACTGATATATAATATAATTACACTGTGATCAGACATGAGATCCACACATCTTATATACAGTAACAGCTATTCATCTATTACTACTGACAACCAGCCTGTATATCATGTGTGAGAGGTTGTCACAGCCCCGCCCCCTGTTACTGACATCACTGATATATAATATAATTACATGTGATCAGACATGAGATCCACACATCTTATATACAGTCACAGCTATTCATCTATTACTACTGACAACCAGCCTGTATATCATGTGTGAGAGGTTGTCACAGCCCCGCCCCCTGTTACTGACATCACTGATATATAATATAATTACATGTGATCAGACATGAGATCCACACATCTTATATACAGTCACAGCTAGTCATCTATTACTACTGACAACCTGCCTGTATATCATGTGTGAGAGGTTGTCACAGCCCCGCCCCCTGTTACTGACATCACTGATATATAATATAATTACATTGTGATCAGACATGAGATCCACACATCTTATATACAGTCACAGCTATTCATCTATTACTACTGACAACCAGCCTGCATATCATGTGTGAGAGGTTGTCACAGCCCCGCCCCCTGTTACTGACATCACTGATATATAATATAATTACATTGTGATCAGACATGAGATCCACACATCTTATATACAGTCACAGCTAGTCATCTATTACTACTGACAACCAGCCTGTATATCATGTGTGAGAGGTTGTCACAGCTCCGCCCCGTTACTGACATCACTGATATATAATATAATTACACTGTGATCAGACATGAGATCCACACATCTTATATACAGTAACAGCTATTCATCTATTACTACTGACAACCAGCCTGTATATCATGTGTGAGAGGTTGTCACAGCTCCGCCCCCTGTTACTGACATCACTGATATATAATATAATTACACTGTGATCAGACATGAGATCCACACATCTTATATACAGTCACAGCTATTCATCTATTACTACTGACAACCAGCCTGTATATCATGTGAGAGAGGTTGTCACAGCCCCGCCTCCTGTTACTGACATCACTGATATATAATATAATTACATTGTGATCAGACATGAGATCCACACATCTTATATACAGTAACAGCTATTCATCTATTACTACTGACACCAGCCTGTGTATCATGTGTGAGAGGTTGTCACAGCCCCGCCCCCTGTTACTGACATCACTGATATATAATATAATTACATTGTGATCAGACATGAGATCCACACATCTTATATACAGTCACAGCTATTCATCTATTACTACTGACACCAGCCTGTGTATCATGTGTGAGAGGTTGTCACAGCCCCGCCCCCTGTTACTGACATCACTGATATATAATATAATTACACTGTGATCAGACATGAGATCCACACATCTTATATACAGTCACAGCTATTCATCTATTACTACTGACAACCAGCCTGTATACCATGTGTGAGAGGTTGTCACAGCCCCGCCCCCTGTTACTGACATCACTGATATATAATATAATTACACTGTGATCAGACATGAGATCCACACATCTTATATACAGTAACAGCTATTCATCTACTACTGACAACCAGCCTGTATATCATGTGTGAGAGGTTGTCACAGCCCCGCCCCCTGTTACTGACATCACTGATATATAATATAATTACACTGTGATCAGACATGAGATCCACACATCTTATATACAGTAACAGCTATTCATCTATTACTACTGACAACCAGCCTGTATATCATGTGTGAGAGGTTGTCACAGCCCCGCCCCCTGTTACTGACATCACTGATATATAATATAATTACACTGTGATCAGACATGAGATCCACACATCTTATATACAGTCACAGCTATTCATCTATTACTGCTGACCACCAGCCTGTATATCATGTGTGAGAGGTTGTCACAGCTCCGCCCCCTGTTACTGACATCACTGATATATAATATAATTACATTTTGATCAGACATGAGATCCACACATCTTATACACAGTAACAGCTATTCATCTATTACTACTGACAACCAGCCTGTATATCATGTGTGAGAGGTTGTCACAGCCCCGCCCCCTGTTACTGACATCACTGATATATAATATAATTACATGAGATCCACACATCTTATATACAGTAACAGCTATTCATCTATTACTACTGACAACCAGCCTGTGTATCATGTGAGAGAGGTTGTCACAGCCCCGCCTCCTGTTACTGACATCACTGATATATAATATAATTACATTGTGATCAGACATGAGATCCACACATCTTATATACAGTAACAGCTACTCATCTATTACTACTGACAACCAGCCTGTATATCATGTGTGAGAGGTTGTCACAGCTCCGCCCCCTGTTACTGACATCACTGATATATAATATAATCACATTGTGATCAGACATGAGATCCACACATCTTATATACAGTAACAGCTATTCATCTATTACTACTGACAACCAGCCTGTATATCATGTGTGAGAGGTTGTCACAGCCCCGCCCCCTGTTACTGACATCACTGATATATAATATAATTACACTGTGATCAGACATGAGATCCACACATCTTATATACAGTCACAGCTATTCATCTATTACTACTGACAACCTGCCTGTATATCCTGTGTGAGAGGTTGTCACAGCCCCACCCCCTGTTACTGACATCACTGATATATAATATAATTACACTGTGATCAGACATGAGATCCACACATCTTATATACAGTCACAGCTATTCATCTATTACTACTGACAACCAGCCTGTATATCATGTGTGAGAGGTTGTCACAGCCCCGCCCCCTGTTACTGACATCACTGATATATAATATAATTACATTGTGATCAGACATGAGATCCACACATCTTATATACAGTCACAGCTATTCATCTATTACTACTGACAACCAGCCTGTATATCATGTGTGAGAGGTTGTCACAGCCCCGCCCCCTGTTACTAACATCACATATATATAATATAATTACACTGTGATCAGACATGAGATCCACACATCTTATATACAGTCACAGCTATTCATCTATTACTACTGACAACCAGCCTGTATATCATGTGTGAGAGGTTGTCACAGCTCCGCCCCCTGTTACTGACATCACTGATATATAATATAATTACATTGTGATCAGACATGAGATCCACACATCTTATATACAGTAACAGCTATTCATCTATTACTACTGACAACCAGCCTGTATATCATGTGTGAGGGGTCACAGCCCCGCCCCCTGTAACTGACATCACTGATATATAATATAATTACATGTGATCAGACATGAGATCCACACATCTTATATACAGTCACAGCTATTCATCTATTACTACTGACCACCAGCCTGTATATCATGTGTGAGAGGTTGTCACAGCCCCGCCCCCTGTTACTGACATCACTGATATATAATATAATTACATGTGATCAGACATGAGATCCACACATCTTATATACAGTAACAGCTATTCATCTATTACTACTGACAACCAGCCTGTATATCATGTGTGAGAGGTTGTCACAGCCCCGCCCCCTGTTACTGACATCACTGATATATAATATAATTACACTGTGATCAGACATGAGATCCACACATCTTATATACAGTAACAGCTATTCATCTATTACTACTGACAACCAGCCTGTATATCATGTGTGAGAGGTTGTCACAGCCCCGCCCCCTGTTACTGACATCACTGATATATAATATAATTACATTGTGATCAGACATGAGATCCACACATCTTATATACAGTAACAGCTATTCATCTATTACTACTGACAACCAGCCTGTATATCATGTTTGAGAGGTTGTCACAGCCCCGCCCCCTGTTACTGACATCACTGATATATAATATAATTACATTGTGATCAGACATGAGATCCACACATCTTATATACAGTAACAGCTATTCATCTATTACTACTGACAACCAGCCTGTATATCATGTGTGAGAGGTTGTCACAGCCCCGCCCCCTGTTACTGACATCACTGATATATAATATAATTACACTGTGATCAGACATGAGATCCACACATCTTATATACAGTAACAGCTATTCATCTATTACTACTGACAACCAGCCTGTATATCATGTGTGAGAAGTTGTCACAGCCCCGCCCCCTGTTACTGACATCACTGATATATAATATAATTGCACTGTGATCAGACATGAGATCCACACATCTTATATACAGTAACCGCTATTCATCTATTACTACTGAGAACCAGCCTGTATATCATGTGAGAGGTTGTCACAGCTCCGCCCCCTGTTACTGACATCACTGATATATAATATAATTACATTGTGATCAGACATGAGATCCACACATCTTATATACAGTAACAGCTATTCATCTATTACTACTGACAACCAGCCTGTATATCATGTGTGAGAGGTTGTCACAGCCCCGCCCCCTGTTACTGACATCACTGATATATAATATAATTACATGAGATCCACACATCTTATATACAGTAACAGCTATTCATCTATTACTACTGACAACCAGCCTGTATATCATGTGTGAGAGGTTGTCACAGCCCCGCCCCCTGTTACTGACATCACTGATATATAATATAATTACATTGTGATCAGACATGAGATCCACACATCTTATATACAGTAACAGCTATTCATCTATTACTACTGACAACCAGCCTGTATATCATGTGTGAGAGGTTGTCACAGCCCCGCCCCCTGTTACTGACATCACTGATATATAATATAATTACATGTGATCAGACATGAGATCCACACATCTTATATACAGTAACAGCTATTCATCTATTACTACTGACAACCAGCCTGTATATCATGTGTGAGAGGTTGTCACAGCCCCGCCCCCTGTTACTGACATCACTGATATATAATATAATTACATTGTGATCAGACATGAGATCCACACATCTTATATACAGTAACAGCTATTCATCTATTACTACTGACACCAGCCTGTGTATCATGTGTGAGAGGTTGTCACAGCCCCGCCCCCTGTTACTGACATCACTGATATATAATATAATTACACTGTGATCAGACATGAGATCCACACATCTTATATACTTTCACAGCTATTCATCTATTACTACTGACAACCAGCCTGTATATCATGTGTGAGAAGTTGTCACAGCCCCGCCCCCTGTTACTGACATCACTGATATATAATATAATTACACTGTGATCAGACATGAGATCCACACATCTTATATACAGTAACAGCTATTCATCTATTACTACTGACAACCAGCCTGTATATCCTGTGTGAGAGGTTGTCACAGCTCCGCCCCCTGTTACTGACATCACTGATATATAATATAATTACATTGTGATCAGACATGAGATCCACACATCTTATATACAGTAACAGCTATTCATCTATTACTACTGACAACCTGCCTGTATATCATGTGTTAGAGGTTGTCACAGCCCCGCCCCCTGTTACTGACATCACTGATATATAATATAATTACATGTGATCAGACATGAGATCCACACATCTTATATACAGTCACAGCTATTCATCTATTACTACTGACAACCAGCCTGTATATCATGTGTGAGAGGTTGTCACAGCCCCGCCCCCTGTTACTGACATCACTGATATATAATATAATTACACTGTGATCAGACATGAGATCCACACATCTTATATACAGTAACAGCTATTCATCTATTACTACTGACAACCAGCCTGTATATCATGTGTGAGAGGTTGTCACAGCCCCGCCCCCTGTTACTGACATCACTGATATATAATATAATTACATGTGACCAGACATGAGATCCACACATCTTATATACAGTAACAGCTATTCATCTATTACTACTGACAACCTGCCTGTATATCATGTGTGAGAGGTTGTCACAGCTCCGCCCCCTGTTACTGACATCACTGATATATAATATAATTACATGTGATCAGACATGAGATCCACACATCTTATATACAGTCACAGCTATTCATCTATTACTACTGACAACCAGCCCGTATATCATGTGTGAGAGGTTGTCACAGCCCCGCCCCCTGTTACTGACATCACTGATATATAATATAATTACATTGTGATCAGACATGAGATCCACACATCTTATATACAGTAACAGCTATTCATCTATTACTACTGACAACCAGCCTGTATATCGTGTGAGAGGTTGTCACAGCCCCGCCCCCTGTTACTGACATCACTGATATATAATATAATTACACTGTGATCAGACATGAGATCCACACATCTTATATACAGTAACAGCTATTCATCTATTACTACTGACAACCAGCCTGTATACCATGTGTGAGAGGTTGTCACAGCCCCGCCCCCTGTTACTGACATCACTGATATATAATATAATTACATGTGATCAGACATGAGATCCACACATCTTATATACAGTAACAGCTATTCATCTATTACTACTGACAACCGGCCTGTATATCATGTGTGAGAGGTTGTCACAGCCCCGCCCCCTGTTACTGACATCACTGATATATATTATTATATTTGTCTCTTTGCTTTCTGTAGGAGATCTGCATTGTGAAGACTCCAGGTGAGAAACTGGGGATAAGCATTCGAGGCGGAGCGAAGGGCCACCCCGGAAACCCCCTGGACCCCTCTGATGAGGGCGTGTTTATCTCTAAGGTGAGTATGGCTGTTGGGGGTTGTGATGCGGATGTTGTGGGAGGAATATATCACACTCTCTCGTACTTCCCAGTTTATTCGTTGGTCTCGTTACGTTGCTTTATGGCACCATTTAATGTTTCCAGTCGTTTTTACCTCTGTCTCCCTGTGTTTGTACAGCGGTTATGCCACCCTGCAGTACCAGCTGTGACCACTAGATGTTGTGCTGCGGGTCATAACCTCAGGGGCATGTTACATTGAGCCCCTTTATGGTGGTGCCGTCCACGTCTGGCCTTATAAAGTCGGTGACTGATCCCTCATCCACATTGTAGGAGCCTGGCCCCTGTATAAGAACGCCCCGGGCCCTGGATATCCTCGCCACTGAATCTCCTCTTGTCTCTTCTTCCAGGTGAGCTCCTCCGGGGCCGCAGCCCGTGACAGACGACTAAATGTCGGCATGCGAATTCTGGAGGTGAATCAGCAGAGCTTGCTGGGAATGACCCACACGGAGGCTGTGCAGGCGCTTCGCGGTGTGGGGGACACGCTCCTCATACTGGTCTGTGATGGATTTGATCCTGTGTCCAGCAACTCTATAGAAGTAAGAAGCCCCCAACCCGCGCTCCGCGGCAACCCGCGCTCCACGGCAACCCGCGCTCCACGGCAACCCGCGCTCCACGGCAACCCGCGCTCCACGGCAGCCCGCGCTCCACGGCAGCCCGCGCTCCACGGCAGCCCGCGCTCCACGGCAGCCCGCGCTCCACGGCAGCCCGCGCTCCACCTCAGCCCGCGCTCCACCTCAGCCCACACGGTACTCCACCACAACCCGCGCTTCACCGCAACCCACACGGTACATTACACCGTAACCCGCGCTCCACCGAAACCCACGCTCCACCGAAACCCACACCGTACTCCACCGCCCGCAACCTACGCTCCACCACTACACTGCACAGCTGTCATCTGAGTGGTCCCATAATATGACCCCTGGGGGTTGTTTCCCATCTATCCCTGGCCCCTTTATACAGTAGTTGACTTCCATGCTCAGGGCTCAAAAACCAAGAGAAAAGGAGTCATAAACTATAAGTACACAAGAATATATAATTTTATTGTAACACTCAAAAAATACAAAAATATATAAAAACACAAGTACACAACGAGGTGTATATAACTGAAAGTCAATAGGCGGGTCAAATATCAAACAACCTACAACATAGGCATGCAATAAGTATTACAGTATTAAAGGTTCCGTTAATAAATAAATAGGTATGTGGAGGAGAGAGAAAGCACCTAGCCGTAACATGCAAATATTGCTGGTTCACTGTAACGGGTACAGTGCAATCTCACTATCAAATAGTGTATCGAGGACAGCAGCAGATGAAAAACTACCGACTGCTACCATAAGAGTTACATTTAACTGTTCGATTGTATGGTCCCAGAAATACATCCAGGAAAAAGAGGAGCCGGCCTGCTAGAGCCTAATGAGCCACATGTCCTTAAAACAGAACCACTAATGAAGAAAAATAAAAAAGATGAAGGCTTACCCATGGAGGTGTTTGTGTGAGTGAAGTGACCCACCGAGTGTTGAGGCACCCCGACGCGCGTTTCGCGAGTATCGCTTCCTCAGGGGGTGTAAATTGATGTGTGTGCTGTCCGTTTATATTGCCCCTGTATCTGTCTATGAGTACAATCAGCTGTATCCTTTTCCTCGGTCCATGGCGCATGTGCGGAAATGCTCGGGGTCACGTGACCTCCATCCGCCGTCGTCACACTACCACCGCGCCTGCGCGTCTCCAAAGACGCGTCTCCAAGGAGATAGCGCAGGCGCAGGGCCAGCATCCAGACGACGGGAGACAGAGACGAACACCCGGCATTCACACTCCATGCGCAACCCCAGGGAAAGGGAAAAGAGTGAGTGTTGCCGCCCGTTCATGTAGTCCCTACGTTCGCATCTCTTCCCCTGTACTGTATTTGAGACCATACAATGTACCAGACTCGCTTGTAAAGGACTCAGCAGACATTAAAGAACTGCCGTCCAGGCACTATGTGTCCTACAGAGTAAGGACCAGAAAAATAAAAGAGGATATAAATAATAAAAAAGTGAAGCAATGAATGAGAAACATGTGACAAAAACATATATATATCACAAGAACAACACAGTGTTTGTCTGAAGGGATAAAAATTAACACATCCCTATGGAAGAATATGATATAAATTCAATCATATACAAAGTGACACCACATTCATATTGGATAAAAAAATAAAAAATAATAAAGAATATAATAATAATAACAAAAATAGTGTATATATGAAAACAAACAGTAATGAATAAATTGCATAAGTGCAAAATAATGGATATTAATATTAAATAATGCATAATAAAATACAAAAGTGAGTGAGTGCATAGTAATAAGTGAGAATAAAAATAAAAAGTGTTAACAATAAAGTAGTGGAAGACTACGCATAAATGAGTGACCAACTATCATCTCTATAAATCAACCGGATCGTTGATAGCAGAATATCAAACATCAACGATACGGTGATACATAGTACAATATACCATAAAACATCAATTGTAAATGGTGAAAAAACAAACACATATAGTAAACAAACCACTGTTCATTCACCAGCTAAGTACAGCAAAAAAGACTAAATGGGAAGATCACCACGAGAGGACCCATAGACAACATAGCAATGTTATAATGATGTTGGTAGAATACAGTAGTCAGATGACTAGATACAGGATCTCCCTTCTCCGCTGTCAAACATGGATGATCAATTTGTCATACATCAGGATATTGTTATTCGCGTCTTCCTTGACCATCCATAAAGTCAGCATGGTATGAAGATAATTCAGCAACTAAACTCGAAAGCATCAAAAAGACATAATTAATATCAATATAGGACAGAAAAAACACACATTTTTTTGGGCCTCTATATCTTAAAAAATTACTTAAAAAACATGGTGGATAGATAGACTATTATAGAAAGGCGGAGAAGCTCAACTGCTCATTTAGTCCAAAAGGGGTCAGGGTGCCTAGCGTGGTAATCCACCTA
>NW_027461815.1:1036270-1083438 GCF_050947455.1 Rhinoderma darwinii | reverse complement strand
GGTCTCGGGATTGATGTTCAAATTTCTCATCAGATGAGCAGATCCGCTTCATCCTTAGGAACTGACCAACTGGGACAGCCTTTATCGTAGAGTATGGATGTGATGACGAGGCGTGTAGAAGGGAATTGACAGACGTCCTTTTCCTAAAAACGTCCGTCTGCAAAATTCCTTCCTCATCTGCCTCAATGGACACGTCTAGAAAATCAACCCTTCGTTTATCAAGGATGTATGTCAATTTTATGTTAAATGGATTCACATTCAGTTCCTGCATAAACTCAGTCAGCTGTGTTTCTGTCCCTTGCCAAATCATGAGTATGTCATCTATGTATCGCAGCCAGCACAGCACATGGTCGGCGGCGCAGGCGCCGCCACCCTGCAGAACCTGCCGCTCCCAAAAGCCGAGGAACAGGTTCGCATATGACGGCGCGCACGCCGCGCCCATGGCCGTGCCTTGCCTCTGTACATAGAACACATCCTTGAAAACGAAAAGGTTGTGCGTAAGAATGTATTCAAGAAGTTCCATTATCAAATCACAGACCTGACTGTCCCAGTTGCTCATCCCCAAGAAAAAGCGGACCGCACAGATACCATCATGATGCCGAATGTTCGTGTATAGCGACTCAACGTCAGCCGTCACAAGGAGCATATCAGGCTCAAGACAGATCCCATCTAGTCTAGTAAGTACGTCAGTAGTGTCTTTCACGTACGAAGGTAGACATTCGACTAGGGGTTTCAGATAAAAATCTATAAATTTACATATAGGGTCACATAACCCCCCTATCCCTGACACAATGGGTCGGCCCGGTGGTTCAACTGCATTTTTATGAACTTTGGGAAGTAGGTAGAAAGTAGGGATTTTAGGGTACTGGACCACCAGTCCATCAAAGATTTTTTTCGGGATAATCCCTTTTTCCAAGGCCTGATTCAATAATTTCCCTAGTTCTGAGGCGAAAGTGGCAATAGGGTTGTATGTTAAACGTTGATAGGTCTCTTTCTCCCTCAGTTGGCGAAATGCTTCCTTTTCGTACAACTTAATTGGCCAGATTACAATGTTCCCCCCCTTGTCCGCAGCTTTATATACCACATCATCATAAGCTTGTAGTTCTTTTAAGGCTAGTCTTTGAGCTGCCGTGAGATTATCACCTTGTTTGTTGATGGCGATTTGTTTGAAGTCTTCCATCACTAATTTGGTGAAAATTTCTACTTGTGGACATAAGGACAAGGGGGGGAACCTTGTTGATCGTGGGATAATAGATGTTGGAAACGCACCTTGTTCAGGGGGGATCTGTTCCTGTAATAATTCCTCCAGAGCTGACAAGGTTTCTTTTTCCATAACGCTATTCAATCCCACATCTAATTCTCCCTTGCTGTGGAGTTTTCTCAGGACCAGTTTACGTGAAAATAGCTGTAGATCTTTCAATGCTGTAAAGTAGTCAAATTGGTTATTAGGGGAGAACGTAAGTCCTTTACTCAGGACATGGGATTGTGTGTCAGAGAGGGTGTGCACAGAAAGATTGATTACCTCCAAAAATTTGGATTTTTTCCCTCTCTGATAAGGAGATGGAGTCTTTCGCTTTGATGCCTGTCTTTCTTTATTCCTCCGTGGTAGAATAAGGTCCTGCCTGTTAAGGCTAGCTTCCCCATTCCATCTATTACCGGGCTGTTCATCCGAGGTCTGCGAGGATAAAGACCCCGATCTCGAGCGGGGCCCTGATCGGGATTTACCCTGTCGCCATCTATAGACTTTACCATGCTGAAAGTCTTGTATATCTCTCTGAAATTTCTTAGTTTTAATGGAACAGATCTCTTGTTCCCATTTGACAAATTCCTTCTCTAGATCTAGATTTAATTTCTCAAGTGCTTCACTTGAGAGATCTTTTTTGAGGACTAATTGTATATCCTCCACCTCCTTCTCAATAGATCCCAGGGAAGCCTGATTGGATTGGACCAATAAGTCCATATATCCTCGTGAGCATGTCGTAGAGAGTGTCTCCCACTTATCTTTGAAACTATCTTCTTCCATATGGAAAGAAGGGAATACTTGGATTCTGAGACCCCTCGGAACAAGGCCCCTACTCAGATATCTCTCGAGAAAGGCCTTGTTCCACCAGATCTTTGTTCTTTGTTTAAGCAGATCTTTGAATCTACCGATTAGTATTTGTATGTCTTTTCCACCATTATCTAAAAGCACGTTAAAATCATCTTTAAAAACCTCATTGAGTTGCGAGATCCAAGATTGGTCTCGCAAGCGAAAATCCATATTAGGCCTGGAGCCAGATGCTGTGAAAAACACAGAAAAATACACAATTAATAACCAAGAAGGTCTCACAGGTATGGTAATTCCATGCTCAGGGCTGTAGGAAAGCTGAGTATTAACCCCTTGGTGGTCTCCCAGCTGTTAACACTGACTGAAGGACTTATCAGGGGTGAGGGCTCCCCTTTACTCGTCCCCGGTGATCGGTGGAGTTCTTCCTGCCTCGTCTGCGTCTCCGTCTGTGATTGGCCTCTGACTCGTCCTCTCTTTCTCGCCAGGCGTCTCCGGGTGTAATCGCCAATCCGTTCGCTGCCGGTCTCGGAAGGAAGAACAGTATGGAAAGCATCTCCTCCATAGACAGAGACATGAGCCCGGATGAGATGGAGCGGCTGCAGAAGGTACGGGGAGCACGGGCGGTCACACAGGCATTGGCGCTGCGGCGCTGTCCCGGGCAGGCGGTGACTTTCTGCTCTTCTCTGGCAGGAGATAGAAATAGGTCGGGAGGTGAAGTGGGAGAGAGAGGACATGGAGAAAGTGGTGAGAGAACGGTCATTCACCTCACACCCCATCACAGAGGTCACGTCCCCTAGGGGGCGCTCCGTGTCCGGCACTCGGGGTCATTCTCTGCCCATTCACAGGTCGAGCTGTCGCTCCAGACTGTGAACATCATCTTACAGGATAAATCTCCGTATAACGCTGAGGAACGTTATTTCATTGCTTTACTTGTACTATTCTTGAATTTTATCTTATACTCCAGTCACATCCAGAGCTGTAACAAAAATCCAGTCACATCCAGAGCTGCAGTCATTCTTCTTGTTACATAATGTCTTATATTACCATCACATCAAGAGCTGCAGCAGCAATTTTTCTCTTAAATCATAACTTCTCTACAAGTCCCATCCAGAGCTGCATTCACAATTCTTCCATCCTGACAAACATGCCCTTAACCACAGCAGATCATGCTCTTATAGACCCTGAACCAGCAGGGAGTTCTTTCAGTTTAAGATCCAACTGGAGATCAGCAGAATTGTGAATGCAGCTCTGGTTGTGACCGGAGTACAAGACCTGTTATAACTCAGGAGCGGTACAAGTGAAGTAATGTGCAGGAGTTGCTCCGCGTTCTGTGGAGATTCTCTGTAGATGATGGAGGTGGAGCTCCTGATTCACGCCCTCATCACTCTCATCATCCTCATGTATAAGTGTGACTCCGCGTCGATGCTTTCAGGCTCTGGAGCAGCAGCCGCCGGTTGTTTGCCGTTCCCTTACAGCAGATCCTGATTCGTTCTCCCATTTCGGGGAACGATGTCTGCAATTATTTATTAGGGATTTGCCATTAAAGATATTATGAAAAGTAGCTTAGGGGGCGGAGTTACATTTAAAGGGGAATTCCACCTGAAATGTATCTTCTGACACACACATGTAAATGAGAAGCTCTGCAGCAGCCGTGTATATACCGGGCGTGTTACCCCAGGGACCCCGCAGCAATGACCTCTCCGACCTTACACAAAGAGACATTGGGGGGGCTGCATCATTGGTCCTGGGCTGTTATGCCTGAGAGCGCTGAAGACCTCATGGGGGGAGGGGGGGGCTGTACATTGACCCTACTAATGTTAATCATGAGATGCATTCAGGTGGAGTTCCCCTTTATCATCCTCATAAGATCCTTCACCCCAGATCCCCCTGATTCTTCTTCTTGCATTTCTCTTCCTTCTAGCTCAGAACTTTACCTTGTGCCGATCCCTTCATTTCTCCCCGATCCCTTCATTTCTCCCCGATCCCTTCATTTCTCCCCACTCGTCGCCTCGCCCTTCCTAGGTCTTGCCCCCTTCCTCCAGATCAGTCGTCCACCCCCCCCCCCCCCCGCGCACTGGCCGCTACTTCCGCTTTCTTGCTTTCATGACGGCTTTTCTCTCCTTCTTGGTGCTTGGCTCGCCCCCCGGCCGCTCGCTCTGATTTACCTCTCTGTGAAGGAGGAAATGCGTAAAGAACGGGAGGAGGCTACCAGACTCCTCGAGGAAGAGGCCAAGGTGAGAATCCTCCAAGACATTAAGGAGGACACGCTCAGAACGGGTTGTAAAATAATACATCAAGTGCATTTTACTCCACAGCTGCATTCACATTTATATAACTTCAGAGCTGAAATCTCCCAGCATTCCCTAATTCAGTCTCTGCACAGAGATTATTCTATATTTGCATTCTGGGAAGTGTTGACTTCACAACAGACACTGTACAGTCACCTGATGAAACACTAAAAGCCCCTTGCATTATAGGAGCTCAACTAAGCTATTACAGGGTGTCTGTCCACAAGCTATCTGACTGTTTCCAATAACAACCAGCAGAATAGTGAGTGCAGCTCTGGAGTATAATACAGGATATAACTCAGGATCAGTACAGGATAAGTAATGTATGTACACAGTGACCCCACCAGCAGAACAGTGAGTGCAGCTCTGGAGTATAATACAGGATGTAACTCAGGATCAGTACAGGATAAGTAATGTAATGTATGTACACAGTGACTCCACCAGCAGAATAGTGAGTGCAGCTCTGGAGTATAATACAGGATGTAACTCAGGATAAGTAATGTATGTACACAGTGACCCCACCAGCAGAACAGTGAGTGCAGCTCTGGAGTATAATACAGGATGTAACTCAGGATCAGTACAGGATAAGTAATGTAATGTATGTACACAGTGACTCCACCAGCAGAATAGTGAGTGCAGCTCTGGAGTATAATACAGGATGTAACTCAGGATCAGTACAGGATAAGTAATGTCATGTATGTACACAGTGACTCCTCCAGCAGAATAGTGAGTGCAGCTCTGGAGTATAATACAGGATATAACTCAGGATCAGTACAGGATAAGTAATGTAATGTATGTACAGTGACTCCACCAGCAGAATAGTGAGTGCAGCTCTGGAGTGTAATACAGGATGTAACACAGGATCAGTACAGGATAAGTAATGTAATGTATGTACACAGTGACTCCACCAGCAGAATAGTGAGTGCAGCTCTGGAGTATAATACAGGATATAACTCAGGATCGGTACAGGATAAGTAATGTAATGTATGTACACAGTGACCCCACCAGCAGAATAGTGAGTGCAGCTCTGGAGTATAATACAGGATGTAACTCAGGATCAGTACAGGATAAGTAATGTAATGTATGTACACAGCGACTCCACCAGCAGAATAGTGAGTGCAGCTCTGGAGTGTAATACAGGATGTAACACAGGATCAGTACAGGATAAGTAATGTAATGTATGTACACAGTGACTCCTCCAGCAGAATAGTGAGTGCAGCTCTGGAGTATAATACAGGATGTAACTCAGGATCAGTACAGGATAAGTAATGTAATGTATGTACACAGTGACTCCACCAGCAGAATAGTGAGTGCAGCTCTGGAGTATAATACAGGATGTAACTCCGGATCAGTACAAGATAAGTAATGTAATGTGTGTACACAGTGACTCCACCAGCGGAATAGTGAGTGCAGCTCTGGAGTATAATACAGGATGTAACTCAGGATCAGTACAGGATAAGTAATGTAATGTATGTACACAGTGACTCCACCAGCAGAATAGTGAGTGCAGCTCTGGAGTATAATACAGGATGTAACTCACGATCAGTACAGGATAAGTAATGTATGTACACAGTGACTCCACCAGCAGAATAGTGAGTGCAGCTCTGGAGTATAATACAGGATATAACTCAGGATCAGTACAGGATAAGTAATGTAATGTATGTACACAGTGACTCCACCAGCAGAATAGTGAGTGCAGCTCTGGAGTATAATACAGGATGTAACTCAGGATCAGTACAGGATAAGTAATGTAATGTATGTACACAGTGACTCCACTAGCAGAATAGTGAGTGCAGCTCTGGAGTATAATACAGGATGTAACTCACGATCAGTACAGGATAAGTAATGTATGTACACAGTGACTCCACCAGCAGAATAGTGAGTGCAGCTCTGGAGTATAATACAGGATATAACTCAGGATCAGTACAGGATAAGTAATGTAATGTATGTACACAGTGACTCCACTAGCAGAATAGTGAGTGCAGCTCTGGAGTATAATACAGGATGTAACTCAGGATCAGTACAGGATAAGTAATGTATGTACACAGTGACTCCACCAGCAGAATAGTGAGTGCAGCTCTGGAGTATAATACAGGATGTAACTCAGGATCAGTACAGGATAAGTAATGTAATGTATGTACACAGTGACTCCACCAGCAGAATAGTGAGTGCAGCTCTGGAGTATAATACAGGATGTAACTCAGGATCAGTACAGGATAAGTAATGTCATGTATGTACACAGTGACTCCACCAGCAGAATAGTGAGTGCAGCTCTGGAGTATAATACAGGATATAACTCAGGATCAGTACAGGATAAGTAATGTAATGTATGTACACAGTGACTCTGCTGTTTATGGGATAATTCTATATGTGGACTCTATGATGGTGTTCTGGGGGTGCTCGTATAGTTTGAATGTGTTTTTTCCTGGGGTTAATTGGTTTGATTGGGGGGTTCCAAGTTGTATCCCCGCTGATCTTTAGAACGATCAGACCACAGCCCTTCGTATAAACATTTGTTTGGAAGTTGATTTGGAGACTTTCATTGTCCCTATGATGAGGCAGAATATGCCCAGAATGCAAGCAGGAAGTATTGTCATGGGGACGAAGCAGCTGCCATCACCAGCCCTGTAACTCTTTGATGGGGATTTGACCCTCCAGTCGTTCCTCTGACCGGTGATTGAGCGCTGAATATTCTGGAACCTTCTTATAAACTGTTGGTTAAAATACGGTCCCTGTGCTCTGATGGGGACCATGGGGGAGGGGAGGCTGGTGTTAGATATGGGGCATAGACAGGCGCCGGCCTAACGCTTATCTCCATTATTTGTAGGGTTTCACAACGACGACAACAACAATAACTACTGAACCCATCAAACTCGACTACAAGACCCTGGCAGCTCTACCCAGCAGCGGTCTACCTAAAGGGAACCGGGTGAGTGGGCACAGGGGATGCCATTCACCTCGTATTTCTCCCTTTCTCTAGTCCCTTCTCGCCATTTTTTATCTTGAAATCTGTGAATCTCCGATCAGTTTGGGCAGCGGTTTAAAGACTTTGGGAAAGTTCAATTGTTTTGGCTTTTCAGTTACTGGAGAGAATTCGTACGATGCCCCCACAGTGACTGGCATTGGGCTGACGTGTTGTAGTGGCTGGCATTGGGCTGACGTGTTGCAGTGACTGGCATTGGTCTGACGTGGTGCAGTGACTGGCATTGGTCTGACGTGGTGCAGTGACTGGCATTGGTCTGACGTGGTGCAGTGACTGGCATTGGTCTGACGTGGTGCAGTGACTGGCATTGGTCTGACGTGGTGCAGTGACTGGCATTGGGCTGACGTGTTGTAGTGACTGGCATTGGGCTGACGTGTTGCAGCGACTGGCATTGGGCTGACGTGTTGCAGTGACTGGCATTGGGCTGACGTGGTGCAGTGACTGGCATTGGGCTGACGTGTTGCAGCGACTGGCATTGGGCTGACGTGGTGCAGTGACTGGCATTGGGCTGACGTGTTGTAGTGACTGGCATTGGGCTGACGTGTTGCAGCGACTGGCATTGGGCTGACGTGGTGCAGTGACTGGCATTGGGCTGACGTGTTGCAGCGGCTGGCATTGGGCTGACGTGTTGCAGTGGCTGGCATTGGGCTGACGTGTTGCAGTGGCTGGCATTGGGCTGACGTGTTGCAGTGACTGGCATTGGGCTGACGTGTTGCAGTGACTGGCATTGGGCTGACGTGGTGCAGTGACTGGCATTGGGCTGACGTGGTGCAGTGACTGGCATTGGTCTGACGTGGTGCAGTGACTGGCATTGGGCTGACGTGTTGTAGTGACTGGCATTGGGCTGACGTGTTGCAGCGACTGGCATTGGGCTGACGTGTTGCAGTGACTGGCATTGGGCTGACGTGGTGCAGTGACTGGCATTGGGCTGACGTGTTGCAGCGACTGGCATTGGGCTGACGTGCAGTGACTGGCATTGGGCTGACGTGTTGTAGTGACTGGCATTGGGCTGACGTGTTGCAGCGACTGGCATTGGGCTGACGTGGTGCAGTGACTGGCATTGGGCTGACGTGTTGCAGCGGCTGGCATTGGGCTGACGTGTTGCAGTGGCTGGCATTGGGCTGACGTGTTGCAGTGGCTGGCATTGGGCTGACGTGTTGCAGTGACTGGCATTGGGCTGACGTGTTGCAGTGACTGGCATTGGGCTGACGTGGTGCAGTGACTGGCATTGGGCTGACGTGGTGCAGTGACTGGCATTGGTCTGACGTGTTGTAGTGGCTGGCATTGGGCTGACGTGTTGTAGTGACTGGCATTGGGCTGACGTGGTGCAGTGACTGGCATTGGGCTGACGTGGTGCTGTGACTGGCATTGGGCTGACGTGGTGCAGTGACTGGCATTGGGCTGACGTGGTGCAGTGACTGGCATTGGGCTGACGTGGTGCAGTGACTGGCATTGGTCTGACGTGTTGTAGTGGCTGGCATTGGGCTGACGTGTTGTAGTGACTGGCATTGGGCTGACGTGGTGCAGTGACTGGCATTGGGCTGACGTGGTGCTGTGACTGGCATTGGGCTGACGTGGTGCAGTGACTGGCATTGGGCTGACGTGGTGCAGTGACTGGCATTGGGCTGACGTGTTGCAGCGGCTGGCATTGGGCTGACGTGTTGCAGCGGCTGGCATTGGGCTGACGTGTTGCAGTGGCTGGCATTGGGCTGACGTGTTGCAGTGGCTGGCATTGGGCTGACGTGTTGCAGTGACTGGCATTGGGCTGACGTGTTGCAGTGGCTGGCATTGGGCTGACGTGGTGCAGTGACTGGCATTGGGCTGACGTGTTGTAGTGACTGGCATTGGGCTTACTTGCGGTGCAGTGACTGGCATTGGGTCTTGGTGCCCGGTTGGCACTGGACAGGTTCCGGATCTTGCCGTGAGGTTGGGATCATGTGGTCGGGCAGTTGAGATGTCACTTTGCGGTGGGGTGGGGGATGGGGTGGTTTAGAGGGAATGTGTCATTCCTTGTGTCAGGATCTATTCCTGCTCCGGGCTCACAGCTGCCATGCCAGACCCTCTGACTGCGGGTGGGGTCTCCGTCCCCTCCTCCTCGCACTATTTTTGGAGGCTCTTGTTCCTGGTAAAGTCGTGTGAGGAGTGAGGGGGACAGATCGCACCTCGGACATCAGAGCTGTGAGTACCGGGACGTGTCCTCTGCCGCCCCCTGTAATGTCCCTCTGTGTGTCCTTCCTGTGCCCGGCTGTGGGGTGGCACGGCTGCGTCTGGTGGGGGGTCCTATCCGTTGTTGCTCTGGGTCGGTTCCTCCTGATCTTCAGCTCTGGGGTGTTCGTAGGTCCGTTCAATGAATTACAAGCTACGACTGCAGGCCCCCGACTGTCTACTGAGCAAGTCACTGCAGTCTATTGCTCCCTGTTATCAGCTGCCTCAGGCTACGGAGTGGGTGACTAGTGTGGGACGCGTGACCTGTATAGTAGCTGCAGCCGTATTTACCGTCATCCTGGGTGGGGGGGGCAGCGGGTCCTGTTGGGGGGTCATAATAACGGTTGTGAGGGCGTCTGGGAATCTGCGGTCACAACGCCTGGGGCACGGTCAGTAGATTGGACGCTGTACGCAGCGCGGTGTCCCGTAGTAACAGGGAGGAGTTTAGTGGCATCACGTGGCGGTCAGTGGCGCTGGGACACGAGATCTGGGTTTATTGTTCTGTGGCATTAAAGGGCCGGTGCAGTCCTACGTAAATGAAGTTTCATCGCTGTATAATGACCGTTGCGGCCACTTTCTATTAGAATTTGTGTTTCAATTCCTCGCCATTTTTAAGATCTCCGCTTTCTTTCAGTGAATCATAACATTTGTGTTTACATCCATCCTGACCTAATCCTGTCCACACAGCTGCTGTAGTTGTTGCAATGTATCAGTGCAGGTAAGAGCCATCAGCCTGGAGTCCAGGGCAGGAGAGAGAGCTTCGTGCTGCTGATACACTGTAACAAACCCTCAGCTGTGTGAGCAGGACTAGGTCTAGATGAGGTTTCAGTCTCCGAAAGTAAATCATTATGTTCCTATTCACTGACAGCAATCAGAGTAGCATTGAAAAGGATCTTTATATACAAAAGACTGGAGACGCCCTTCATGACTGGGTGGCGCGGCGGGCACCGTCTTGGCGTGGGTTTGATTCCGGCAGCGCTGGTCACCGCTGTGTGTTTGTAGATCGGCTCTTCTCACCATATCTCCCCTCCCCCTTGTTCTTCCCTCCGTCTTGTCCTCCCCTCCCCCTTATCTCTCCTTTTTTGCCCTCTGTTGATCTTGCAGCTCCCCTTGGGAATGGACACTGCCTGCCCTCCTGCCCCTGTCCCCGTGGCCCTTGTCCACCCTGTCCCTACAATGGTAGTCAACGGCCCAGCCTGCCTCCCCGACCCTCCGGTTACACCTCCGTCACCCCCTGTCCTGAACCCCCACGAGGCTGTGCCCCCCGCCAGTCTGACGGATGCGGAGGAGGTGCTGGTGGACTGCCAGTCCATCCTTTTCAGTGAGAACCCCTTTGTGTTGGCGAACAAGAAGCGGTCGGGCTCCGGCAGGGTCTCTCTAGGTGGTCCGCCCACGGGATACGGCAACTCGGGGGTCCTGAAGACCACGGTGTACTCCAAGAAGGCAAGCGGCACCGTGCGTGTGTGTGTTGTGCTGCACGTGTGTGAAGTGCGTGGTCGCTGGCGGTCGGCACGGTAACCGTGGTCTGTTTGCAGCATGACGTGACGTTAACCGGTTCTGTGGCCGCTTCCGTGGACGCTGCTGTTTACGTTCTGTCACGTTTGTGCTTCTTACTACACGACATTCACCCACGTCCTCCCACGTGTTTCTGGCTGTACCGACACCCCGTCTTCATGTCTGCACAGTGCTGTCAGTGTAATGAGATAACGAGGGTGGGGGCCGCAGGGCGCCGCTGTGCGATTCTTCCAGATCAAGCTGCCCAGAGTATAATGGGTTAAGGCTGCCGCAGTGACGTGGCGCTGTATTATCCAGGTATGTCCGTACTAATACCCGCTAACCAGTGTGCTCCTGTATCGCCAGTCGTGGACATTAGGACCCCCCACCACCTCGTAGACGACCCGTCGATGCCCCCAGTTACCAGATACGAACCTCCAAATAATAGCACCCAACATCCTCAGATTCCTGCAGGTCCGGGCGTTGAGACCCCTCACGGGGACGCAGGGGCCGCGACATTCTTCAGCTTCTATGTTTGGGATGTTGACGGCGTCTCCCCTGAGCCCGGCCCTTATGGTGATTGCTGGGGTCTCAGCGCCCGGACCCCTCCCATACAGATGATAGAAGTGTCGGGTGACGTCATCTGTGCGCCCGGGAATAAGATCACAGCGGAGGATGCAGCGGGACGGGCTACGCACGCACTCTCCGGAATGTCCCCTTTAAGAACCCTTGTAGATAACGGCGCCACATTTAGAAAGGCGCTTATCTCCCCCACAGACCTGACCGACATTCCAGGCCCCGGATATTCTTTTCCTCCACATTCCCTCCGAGCACCTGTCCGTCCCCGTCCCCCCCCTGCAGGAGATGCAGCCGGACACTTGTCAGCAGGTGGGGGCTCAGCTGTCACTTCCCAGTCACCGGGGGCACAGAGGTGTCCGGAAATAAGGTCACGGGGGAGGGGGTGACAACGTGAGGTTTCTGGAGCCCAGGAGACGGTGTGGGATGAGGAAAATCACTCCCATCATTTCTGACCCCCAGAGCTCACAATCTAGTCTCCCTATCTCACACAATGTATCACTCCCATCATCCCTGACCCCCAGAGCTCACAATCTAGTCTCCCTATCTCACACAATGTATCACTCCCATCATCCCTGACCCCCAGAGCTCACAATCTAGTCTCCCTATCTCACACAGTGTATCACTCCCATCATCCCTGACCCCCAGAGCTCACAATCTAATCCTCCAACCTCACACAATGTATCACTCCCATCATTCCTGACCCCCAGAGCTCACAATCTAATCCTCCAACCTCACACAACGTATCACTCCCATCATCCCTGACCCCCGGAGCTCACAATCTAGTCTCCCTATCTCACGCAGTGTATCACTCCCATCATCCCTGACCCCCAGAGCTCACAATCTAGTCTCCCTATCTCACACAGTGTATCACTCCCATCATCCCTGACCCCCGGAGCTCACAATCTAGTCTCCCTATCTCACGCAGTGTATCACTCCCATCATCCCTGACCCCCGGAGCTCACAATCTAGTCTCCCTATCTCACGCAGTGTATCACTCCCATCATCCCTGACCCCCGGAGCTCACAATCTAGTCTCCCTATCTCACACAATGTATCACTCCCATCATCCCTGACCCCCGGAGCTCACAATCTGTATCATTTCTAGTAGATTTCTGCGGGTCGGTCCTAAACGTTTTCTTACTTTATATATTTACATAGAATTCACTGGATTGATTATTGATCATTCAGGATCGAGACCTCCCCATTATCCGCACATCGACCTCTCCACTGCTGGGAGTTGTAGTTCTACAGGCGCTGACATGCACGGTGCAGTAAATGTTTGTGTTGTCTCCTGCCAGTAATGACACTTGTACAATGTCTATGGTTGTGTAGTGCTGACTCCGGCCTGTGGGGGCAGTACTGGCTGCAGGTGATGTCACCGCGGGACGGTCGTGTGCTGCATGCCTCGTGCCATATATTTGGAGGCCGCATCTCACGCTATCTGTCATCTGATCAGTGGTTTGTGGAAAAGGCATGCAAAGTGAATAACTCCATGTGTAACGGTCCTCCGGAGCAGCGCTCCTCACAGGGTCACGTTTCCTCCTGATAGTCTCTGTCATTTTCATGTTCTTTGCTTTGCAGACACCATCTGGGGACTTCACAACTGGAAGCAAAAGGGACGCCCCGTCTTCTCCTTCGCCCTCGAGTGCACAGCAGGTAAGATCAGAGCATTCAGGGCAGTGACCACTTTTACATTGTGCAGTAGAGAATCCCTCCTCACACCACGGGGTAGTCGGGTAAATTACATGTATGAAATTATCGCCTCTTTTTATTCAATAACTAAAAATATCCTTTAATTTAAAATTTGCCCTATGTACCTCTTTCAGTCGGGCACTCCTGTGCTTAACCGCTGTTACTGTAGAGAATCCTTTCCTACATTGAGTATAACATTGCCCTTCCTGCCCAGACAAGACGCCTCTTAGATCTATAAGAAATTAGATTATGGATTTTACCATTACCAGCACTTGCAGTTGGGAAATCCACAACGAATCTACTCTTACTGTAAAGAACCCTTTACTTCATGCACAACTGATTACACCCCCCCCCCCCCCCACGTCTTTTTATAAATGTTCTTTTTGAATTAGTTGTTTCTACCTCCTACAGTCAGGATACTGCAGTTCAACTACTGTTACTGTAAAGAATCCCTTCCTGTTTAGTGCTTATCCTTCTTGTCATTTTATAAGTGCTGTTATTGATTCCGCCATTACCACCTGCAGTCAGGGTTTCCACAGCCTCTCATTTGTTACCTTGACAGGGAAATTGCCTTTCTCTTATACAATATATAATTTCTGTTCTTCATTTTGCCAGTTCTTGCAGTATCATTCCGTAGTTTCTCTGCTGTTAATGTAAAGAATCCTTTCCAATAATGATGCTCCTGTTGCATAAACCTGATGCCTGCCCTAAGTCACTTTTCAAAAGCCTTTATAGATTTTTCCCATGCCGTCCAGGATTCCACAGCTTGTCTGCTGTTACTGTAAAGAACCCTCCCGTTATTGATTCTCACATGCTCCCTTGGTTGTAGTTTTACATTTTGTTCTTTTCGTCTATATGACAATATGATTTTGCTCTTGTGTCAGGCGGCCCCATCTCGCTCCTGTCCCCACGCTGGCAGGGAGACTCGATTTGTAAGTGACGTGTTTGTGCCTACGCTTCCTGCCGGCTCTGCCCGATCCTGCCCGCTGTAACCGTAATACTGATATAATGGCATCGCTGCGTGGAGGAGGGGCTGCTGCGTCCTGCATGATCTATAATCCAGATTATTGAGGAACTGGGTGTTTATGACCCCTTAACTTTATGGGGTCGTATCTGGGTTACGGGACTTCATATCTGCAGACGTCTAATATTGGCGTGAAGTGGATCCTAAACAAGAGATTCTGATCTGTGGAGAGCAGCAAACTGTCCTCGTCTAGTCCTATTGTCCAGCTGTAAAGTTTGGTGGGGGAGGGGTAATGCGGGTGTTTTTCAGGGGTCGCCCCTTAGTTCCAGTGAAGGGTTAATTCTTCAGCACACGAGACGTTCTGGACAATTGTAACTTCCAACTTCATGAGAACAGTTTGGGGTTCGGTCTTTTATGCTCCCCATGACTGCGCCCCAGTGCACAAGCTCCATAAAGAAATGGATGGTCGGCGAGTCTGAGGTGGAAGAACTTGAGTGGCCGCACAGAGTCCTGACCTCAACACCTTTATAATGAACTATAACGAGATTACGAGCCCGGCCCCCTCCCCAAACATCAGTGTCTGACCTCACAAATCATCTTCTGGATGAAGGGGCAAAAATTCCCACAGACTACAAAATCTTGTGGAAAACCCCAGAAGAACGGAACGTGTTTTACTGCAAAGGGGGAACAACCCACCATATTAATGTCTATTCATTTATTATACAAGTAGACGTAATGTGGAGGGTCACTTACTTTTCTCCATATATTGTATATGTAGCTATAGGAATCAACTTTGGGGTTTATAGTTTTCTATTTTCTTCTAAAAAGAGAGTGCGCGCCTGAGAGAGCGCGCCCTGAGAGAGAGAGAGCGCGCCCTGAGAGAGAGAGAGCGTGCCTGAGAGAGAGAGAGCGCGCCTGAGAGAGAGAGAGCGCGCCTGAGAGAGAGAGAGCGCGCGCCTGAGAGAGCGCGCGCCTGAGAGAGAGAGAGAGCGCGCGCCTGAGAGAGAGAGCGCGCGCCTGAGAGAGCGCGCGCCTGAGAGAGCGCGCGCCTGAGAGAGCGCGCGCCTGAGAGAGCGCGCGCCTGAGAGAGAGAGAGCGCGCGCTGAGAGAGAGAGAGAGTGCGCGCGCCTGAGAGTCCTGGTGATGGGTTTATGGGGCAGGTGACTCCTCAGTCGGGGGAGGGGGGGCGTGATTACATGGCAGGTGACTCCTCAATCGGGGGAGGGGGGGCGTGATTACATGGCAGGTGACTCCTCAGTCGGGGGGGGGGGGTGATTACATGGCAGGTGACTCCTCAGTCGGGGGAGGGGGGGGCGTGATTACATGGCAGGTGACTCCTCAGTCGGGGGGGGGGGGTGATTACAGGGCAGGCGACTCCTCAGTGTTGGGGTTATAGTTTGGGGGTGACACGTATGTAGCGCTGCATGTTATTACTGATCTCTCGCCTGCTAGTTCGGGGGTCCTGCTGGGGCACATGTATAGTATTTGCTCATACATGTCTGCGGCATGTTGGGTGTCTCTTTGGTATCGGCAGCGGCTTGTGTCTTGCTCCTCTGGATGATGGGGATAGTAGTGGGATCTGCTTCTCTGTACTATGGGGACCCCCCGGACTGAACGCTCTTCATGCAGTAACATTTTTCTGTTCTGTTTCAGGCGTCCATCAACTTTTTTGGCCAAAGCGACAGCCGACCGGTAAGTCACCCCCCCCCCCCCCCCCCCCCCCCGGGTCCGGCCGCTCGCTGACTTGTCTGTACACAACATTTGTTCTCCGGTTCTGTATTTTTTGCTTACGCTCCGCTCTTTTCTGTCGTCCCTCCAGACCACCCCCTCCTCCCCCAGTGATGGCCTCAATCCCAACACCAGACAAGTGTATAAGACATTCGCTGCCCTCCCGTCACCGCACCCCGAGCAGCAGGTATGACCTCCCAAAGAATCGTGACCACGCGGTAACCTCTTGTCCGGTGACGCCGCCATATTTTGTGACTCTACAATTTTTACTTTTTTCAGGACCCTTCAAGTCCCAGGACCCCCGACCGTCCATGTGTCACGCCAGAGGTGAGTGTCGTCCTCCTCCGTTTACTTATTGAGGGGGATTGTAGATTTTGAGGAGCTCCTCCCAGAGTCCCATACATAGAGGTGGGGGCTTCAGACATGGCGTATGTTACTGGGGGGGCGCTACTTTGTCCGTTTTGTGACCCCCCCCCCCTCTCTGTATTTGGGATTGGACAGCCCCGAGCAGCGATCTTTTCGAGAGAGACAAAAATACTTTGAGATGGACATGAAACAGCAGCAAAGCGACCGACCTCCGAAGCGCGTGTCCCTGGTCGGGGAGGACGATCTACGGAAAATGAAGGAAGAGGAAGGTGGGTGCTGAGGACGGCCCTTCCTGTCACATGGCGTCTCGTCCTCCCTCTACTTCCTTATTTATTTTCTTCTTAATTGTCCCTTTTATTTTTCAGCCCGAAGGATCCAGATGAAACGGGAGCAGATCTTACGGGAGGAGGACGAAGGAAATCCAGGCGACTCCAGTCCTAGGACCGCGGGACCCAGCACCCCGACCAGCGTCTTTATTGAGGGTGTGGAGTACAAGGTGGAGCGTGTGGAATGGTGGGAGCCTGTCCTCCCTGACCGGGTGAGAATCCTCTGCTCTATTGTTGGAGGTGTTTGGTGCAATGGGTCGGGTTTATGACTTGGTGACGTCCTCTCTGTATTTTGTAGGTTCTCCCCGTCAGAGTCTCAGAGGAATTCACTGGAGGACGCTTTCCGGGTGGAGCAGAGACCGAACTCCATGTCCGGGTGAGCCAAGCTCTGTAGTATGGGATATGTTCTTTCTCGCTCGCGTCCTTGTGGGGGACACAGCATGAGGCTGACACTCGGCAGACAGCGTGGCATCACCCAGAGTTTATCTTGGGGTCACAGCCCCGACTGCTGTTCCCCCAATGACACCATTCAAAAAAGGTACATTTAGTGCTCAAAAGTCCTTTCCTCATTGAGTTATTTGGGAACATAGACCCGACCCCGATCTGTTAGATCAGTTTGTTCCTTTCATCTCCTTCCCTGCGGTTATAGGCGGTAGCGACGCGGCTGCCACTGACGTTGATGAGTAAAGGGGTTTTTAGAATGGTCCGCGCACTAGTGAGGAGGCGGCTGCTCCGTTTTCCACGATCCCTGTCGTCCTTGTTCCCGCAGTCTGAGTCCTGTATACCCGGTGGTACAGACGTGGCAGCTCCAGTGCGCACAGCCAAAGCGGAGAGACGTCTGCAGGAGCGACTGAGGGTGCAGAGCCCTGAGCTTACAGAGCAAGAGATGCAGCTGTCACCTGCAGAGCGCAGAGCAATACAGGCGGAGAAGAGAGCCATGTGGAGAGCCGCCAGGTAAGAGCCACGAGCAGAAGCTGCGCAGGAGGAGGAGTCAACCCCGCTGCTGTATCCGGCCCCTTATATCAGACGTGACCCATGAAATATTGTGTGCCGGAACGTTGGGTGTGATAACAGGAAGTGACCCAATCTATGAGAATGTGTGCTCCTTCCCTGTGTACGCACTAAACCTTCATCTCCTGTCCCCTGCTCATCCTCTCCCCCTTTACCCACTCCTCCTCTCTATCCCCGTTCCCTCCTCCTCCACTCTGTCCCCGTTCCCTCCTCCTTCTCTCTATCCCCGTTCCCTCCCTCCTCCTCTCTATCCCTGTTCCCCCCTCCTCCTCTCTATCCCCGTTCCCCCCTCCTCCTCCTTCTCTTGCCCCATCCCCCCCCTCCTCCTCTCTCTATCCCCGTTCCCCCCTCCTCCTCCTTCTCTTGCCCCGTTCCCCCCTCCTCCTCTCTATCCCCGTTCCCTCCTCCTCTCTATCCTTGTTCCCCCCTCCTCCTTCTCCGCTATTTCCGTTCCCTCCCTCCTCCTCTCTATCCCCGTTCCCCCCTCCTCCTCCTTCTCTCTATCCCCGTTCCCCCCTCCTCCTCTCTATCCCCGTTCCCCCTCCTCCTCCTTCTCTCTCTGCCCCGTTCCCTCCTCCTCCTTCTCTTTTGCCCCGTTCCCTCCTCCTCCTTCTCTCTTGCCCCGTTCCCTCCTCCTCCTTCTCTCTTGCCCCGTTCCCCCCTCCTCCTCCTTCTCTCTTGCCCCGTTCCCTCCTCCTTCTTCTGCTCTCTATCCCCATTCCCCCCTCCTTCTTCTCTCTATCCCTGTTCCCCCCTCCTTCTTCTGCTCTCTATCCCCGTTCCCCCCTCCTCCTCCTTCTCTCTTGCCCCGTTCCCCCCTCCTCCTCCTTCTCTCTTGCCCCGTTCCCCCTCCTCCTCCTTCTTCTCTCTTGCCCCGTTCCCCCCTCCTCCTCCTTCTTCTCTCTATCCCCGTTCCCCCCTCCTCCTCCTTCTCTCTATCCCCGTTCCCCCCTCCTCCTACTTCTCTCTATCCCCGTTCCCCCCCTCCTCCTCCTTCTCTCTATCCCCGTTCCCCCCCCTCCTCCTCCTTCTCTCTCTCCCCGTTCCCCCCTCCTCCTCCTTCTCTCTATCCCCGTTCCCCCCCCTCCTCCTCCTTCTCTCTATCCCCGTTCCCCCCCCCTCCTCCTCCTTCTCTCTATCCCCGTTCCCCCCCCTCCTCCTCCTTCTCTCTATCCCCGTTCCCCCCCCCCCTCCTCCTCCTTCTCTCTATCCCCGTCCTCCTCCTTCTCTCTATCCCCGTTCCCCCCCCCTCCTCCTCCTTCTCTCTATCCCCGTTCCCCCCTCCTCCTTCTCTCTATCCCCGTTCCCCCCTCCTCCTCCTCTCTATCCCCGTTCCCCCCCCTACTTCTCTCTTGCCCCGTTGTTCCCCCCCTCCTCCTCCTTCTCTCTATCCCCGTTCCCCCCTCCTTCTCTCTTGCCCCGTTCCCCCTCCTCCTCCTTCTCTCTATCCCCGTTCCCCCCCTCCTCCTCATCCTTCTCTCTATCCCCGTTCCCCCCTCCTCCTCATCCTTCTCTCTATCCCCGTTCCCCCCCTCCTCCTCATCCTTCTCTCTATCCCCGTTCCCCCCCTCCTCCTCATCCTTCTCTCTATCCCCGTTCCCCCCCTCCTCCTCATCCTTCTCTCTATCCCCGTTCCCCCCCTCCTCCTCATCCTTCTCTCTATCCCCGTTCCCCCCTCCTCCTCATCCTTCTCTCTATCCCCGTTCCCCCCCTCCTCCTCATCCTTCTCTCTATCCCCGTTCCCCCCTCCTCCTCATCCTTCTCTCTATCCCCGTTCCCCCCTCCTCCTCTCTATCCCCGTTCCCCCCCCCCTACTTCTCTCTTGCCCCGTTGTTCCCCCCCTCCTCCTCCTTCTCTCTATCCCCGTTCCCCCCTCCTCCTTCTCTCTATCCCCGTTCCCCCCCCTACTTCTCTCTTGCCCCGTTGTTCCCCCCCTCCTCCTCCTTCTCTCTATCCCCGTTCCCCCCTCCTTCTCTCTTGCCCCGTTCCCCCTCCTCCTCCTTCTCTCTATCCCCGTTCCCCCCCTCCTCCTCATCCTTCTCTCTATCCCCGTTCCCCCCCTCCTCCTCATCCTTCTCTCTATCCCCGTTCCCCCCCTCCTCCTCATCCTTCTCTCTATCCCCGTTCCCCCCCTCCTCCTCCTCCTTCTCTCTATCCCCGTTCCCCCCCCTCCTCCTCATCCTTCTCTTTCCCCGTTCCCCCCTCCTCCTTCTTCTCTCTTGCCCCGTTCCCCCTCCTCCTTCTCTCTATCCCCGTCCCCCCCCTCCTCCTCCTCCTTCTCTCTATCCCCGTTCCCCCCCTCCTCCTCCTCCTTCTCTCTATCCCCGTCCCCCCCTCCTCCTCCTCCTTCTCTCTATCCCCGTTCCCCCCCTCCTCCTCCTCCTTCTCTCTATCCCCGTTCCCCCCCCCCCCTCTCTATCCCCGTTCCCCCCTCCTCCTCCTCTTTCCCTGTATATAGCGGTCAGTGGACCCCCTGTATTTCCCTCTGCTCGGTGTGTATGAGATGTTTGCGGTCTCTCCGGTCCTCCTCATTCTGTTGCTTTCTCTCTCTCCTCTCTCCGCGTCTCCTCCTGTCCCTCGGGCAGCTCTCTGGAGGACAGTATTAAGCAGTATGAACAGTCTTTGGCCAAGAAGCTGTACCTGTCCCGGCAGCAGCGGCCGCGAACCCCTGAGGACGGCAGCAGGTGTGAGCTGAACCCACTCACTGTGCACCGTGCCCGGCTTGTAGCATGTCCAGCGAGCGGGCAGCCGGGTCACAATGTCTGCACACGCCATGCATGTCACTGGGCAGTACACTGGCATGTACGAGGTCCCGCGTCTGTCTGTTGCCGTGTTTTCCATATTTCCCTGGTGCTGGTTTTCGTGTATTAGTTTTCAGTGTTTGTAGGTCATTCGCCTGATCAGAAGTGTCGGCAATGGCCTCATCCTATATATTGTGTAGCTACACCCATGAGCTTTATTGTGGCCCCTGACTCCATGATCCACATCCAGGGACTGTGTTCTCACGTTCGGTACGTTAAAAAGTTGACACCTCCTGTAAAACGCAGACTAGAGAGAAGTCCCCAGCTCCTGTCTGCAGACAATAGATCTGCTAACTACATATCCCATGATGCCTTGCTCAGACATCGCATAGGCCAGTGTTGCCAGATCACATCTATCAAAAGATATAGTTCTATACCATTCCATATTGTGAGCAGGAAGCTGGAGAGATGCAGATCTAGGTCAAAGGCCCAGGAGAGGCTGCAGACCGTGCCCTGTGCAGCAGCATGCAGCATGTCACAAGCCGTATGTGAGCTCCACCCCACTGCTGGTGGGCTAGCAATAGATGTGATCGATAACAGGTGGATCGTGTGTGTCAGACACGCAGGACCCGATGTCACCGAAGCCGGCAGCCCCGCTGACCTGACTGATTGGGCTTCTATGTATACAGGATATATGGATCGTGTCTCCAAAAGTAAATAAAAAGCAATTAAAAGGTTGTTTAATATTCCATAATAGGTTCCTTTAAGTGTGCCATATATATTCTATAAGAAGCAGAGAAGTTTCTGATAAAGTGGGGGGAATGTTTTGGTTGGTGCGGCGCATGAATGAACACATTGCATGGGGAACGTGAGCAGATCTCATGCATCATCGCCTAGTGATGACATCATCGTTGTATAATGCGCCAATACGGCAGCCGCGGTCCTGTATGGCAGATAATCCTGTACATATCCGGCACCTTCCGGGCCATCGCCTAGCGGTGTCCTGCGCGGTTTCTGGATTTTCCCCCTCATACATGAGTTCATATTTTGACATCTCAGGATGAAGTCTCTGGAGCAGGATGCTCTGAGGGCGCAGGTCGTCATTGCTCGCTCCAAGGAAGGAAAAAAACGCAGCACTTTGGACCAGCTGGCGGAGTCCCCATCCCCAGCTCCCACCCCATCACCCACCCCACTGGAAGGTAAGTGGCCGGGATGTGTGGGGGTGTCGGGTCACTTGTGCCTGTGTGTGACTTCTATACGTCTGTCCTCAGATTACAGCCCCCGGCTCCTGACCTCTCCTGGAAGATTGGTGAGTAAAAAACTGGGTAACCCATCACCTGTAGCATGACCGCCCACTGTGGATCCCCTCACCCATGTACAGCCCCCTACTTTATAATACTGTACCGTAATCTTCATGTATGACCTCCCTGATCCAGGACCATCTCAGTACTGACCCCTCATCTTCATGTATCACCTCCCTGATCCAGGACCATCTCTGTACTGATCCCTCGTCTTTGTGTGACCTCCCTGACTGTGACCATCTCAGTACTGATCCCTCATCTTCATGTATGACCTCCCTGATCCAGGACCATCTCAGTACTGACCCCTCATCTTCATGTATCACCTCCCTGATCCAGGACCATCTCTGTACTGATCCCTCGTCTTTGTGTGACCTCCCTGACTGTGACCATCTCAGTACTGATCCCTCATCTTCATGTATGACCTCCCTGATCCAGGACCATCTCAGTACTGACCCCTCATCTTCATGTATGACCGCCCTGATCCAGGACCATCTCAGTACTGACCCCTCATCTTCATGTATGACCTCCCTGATCCAGGACCATCTCAGTACTGACCCCTCATCTTCATGTATGACCTCCCTGATCCAGGAACATCTCATTACTGACCCCTCATCTTCATGTATGACCTCCCTGATCCAGGACCATCTCAGGTACTGACCCCTCGTCTTCATGTATGACCGCCCTGATCCAGGACCATCTCCGTACTGACCCCTCATCTTCATGTATGACCTCCCTGATCCAGGACAATCTCAGTACTGACCCCTCATCTTCATGTATCACCTCCCTGATCCAGGACCATCTCTGTACTGATCCCTCGTCTTTGTGTGACCTCCCTGACTGTGACCATCTCAGTACTGATCCCTCATCTTCATGTATGACCTCCCTGATCCAGGACCATCTCAGTACTGACCCCTCATCTTCATGTATGACCGCCCTGATCCAGGACCATCTCAGTACTGACCCCTCATCTTCATGTATGACCTCCCTGATCCAGGACCATCTCAGTACTGACCCCTCATCTTCATGTATGACCTCCCTGATCCAGTACCATCTCAGTACTGACCCCTCATCTTCATGTATGACCTCCCTGATCCAGGACCATCTCAGTACTGACCCCTCATCTTCATGTATCACCTCCCTGATCCAGGACCATCTCAGTACTGACCCCTCATCTTCATGTATGACCTCCCTGATCCAGGACCATCTCAGTACTGACCCCTCATCTTCATGTATGACCTCCCTGATCCAGGACCATCTCAGTACTGACCCCTCATCTTCATGTATGACCTCCCTGATCCAGGACCATCTCAGTACTGACCCCTCATCTTCATGTATGACCTCCCTGATCCAGGACCATCTCAGTACTGACCCCTCATCTTCATGTATCACCTCCCTGATCCAGGACCATCTCTGTACTGATCCCTCGTCTTTGTGTGACCTCCCTGACTGTGACCATCTCAGTACTGATCCCTCATCTTCATGTATGACCTCCCTGATCCAGGACCATCTCAGTACTGACCCCTCATCTTCATGTATGACCGCCCTGATCCAGGACCATCTCAGTACTGACCCCTCATCTTCATGTATGACCTCCCTGATCCAGGACCATCTCAGTACTGACCCCTCATCTTCATGTATGACCTACCTCATCCAGGACCATCTCATTACTGACCCCTCATCTTCATGTATGACCTCCCTGATCCAGGACCATCTCAGTACTGACCCCTCATCATCATGTATGACCTCCCTGATCCAGGACCATCTCATTACTGATCCCTCATCTTCATGTATGACCTCCCTGATCCAGGACCATCTCAGTACTGACCCCTCATCTTCATGTATGACCGCCCTGATCCAGGACCATCTCAGTACTGACCCCTCATCTTCATGTATGACCTCCCTGATCCAGGACCATCTCAGTACTGACCCCTCATCTTCATGTATGACCTCCCTGATCCAGGAGCATCTCTGTACTGACCCCTCATCTTCATGTATGACCGCCCTGATCCAGGACCATCTCCGTACTGACCCCTCATCTTCATGTATGACCTCCCTGATCCTGGACCATCTCATTACTGACCCCTTATCTTCATGTATGACCTTCTTGTTCTCCCTTGTTGCTCACACATCATCGCTTGCATGCTCTGGCTACAGTTTCCATGTTATATCTTCTGGCCGTTCACCTCCGGCACGTTGTCTATTCCTATAAGACCCTGCAGCAAACTCTTACCATAGATGCTCTGCAGGGACCTCGTCCAGTCATTGTATTCCCCTCGCTGTCTGGATATATGATGTGTATGACTGGTGGTCACTGACCCCGGGTGCTGTGGTGTGTGGACCCTGGCTGGACTCCTCGCCCCCTCCATCACCCTCGCTGCACTGTGAAGAACCTCGTTACCTTGTGTTTGAGATGTTGCATGGACCTCCACCGATGTCTGCCCCTCCACACATCCATCCCTGTCCTCTTACCTTCCTGCCCCCGGCCTCCCTGTCCTCTTACCTCCCTGCCCCCGGCCTCCCTCTCCTCTTACCTCCCCCCGGCCTCCCTGTCCTCTTACCTCCCTGCCCCCGGCCTCCCTCTCCTCTTACCTCCCCCCGGCCTCCCTGTCCTCTTACCTTCCTGCCCCCGGCCTCCCTGTCCTCTTACCTTCCTGCCCCCGGCTCCCTATAATCTGCTGTCCCCCGTCTGACCCTTCTTTTCCTCTGCTCTCTCTGTACTGCCCTCGTGTAGCCCCTCACGTGACCATCCTAGGTTTTTGGTTTTTTTTTTGTCTGTCGCCTTCGCGTTGTTTTTGCCCTCTGCTTGTTGTATTGTTCCTGCCGCTCTTTGTTGCCCTCTTTTTGCCCACGATCACCCCCTGTGTTTGGCTCCCTGTGCCGGGTGACCCCTCCCCTTTTTATTCTCCTTTCTCCTCCCTGTGCTTGTCTGGTTTCTGCTTTTTCTCGCATCCTCCATATTTGCCCCCTGCCTTCTCTGTTACCCTGTGTCCTGCCCCTCCGCCATGTTTTTCGCCTCTCTTCTGCCCCTCCCCCATGTTGTTCGCCTCTCTTCTGCCCCTCCCCCATGTTGTTCGCCTCTCTTCTGCCCCTCCCCCATGTTGTCCGCCTCTCTTTTGCCCCTCCCCCGTGCTTGTCGCCTTCTCTTACCGCTTGCTCTGCCTTCCAGTCTCTCTCAGACAAGAAGTTTGACTACAGAGAGTTTGCCGCTATCCCGTCTTCCAAACCCGTGTATGAGATCCAGGTACCGTGTTGCACGTCACACGATCCAATCTGTGTCTGAATGCAGATCCGCACGTGTCTGCTGGGCCAGTTTTCTCTCTTGGTGATCGGAGCAGGTTGTGGTGATGGATGGGGGGAGTTGTGGTTGGTCTTGTGTGAGGTGGGGAAAGGGCGTTCTTGTTTATTAAGATGAAGCCGAGGGAGCCGGGATAACTCCCAGAATCTTCCATCTCGGTAGTCCCAGATTTACAGGATAAATCTGAAAAAATATATTTTTTGTAATTACTTAAAGTTACATTATATTTTATACTCCAGTCACATCCAGAGCAGCATACGCAATCCTGCTTCATAGTTCTTATTAGTTCTTCACATCTCACTGCTGCCCCCTGCTGGTTTGGGGTCTGTAGGGAGTGTGCTCTGCTTTAGTGCATTGTGGTTACTCAGTTGGTGGTGCCAGAATCTTTCCTCGCTATCTGTCAACACAATCCCAAGTGCCAGCCAGCTCTGGATGTGACTGGAGCGTATATGATGCCACTCAGAAGACAAGTTCTTGAACATGTTGTCATTGGGTGACTCCGCCATTGCGGCAGTTCACGTGTGTGGGCAGGTAAAAGCTCGTAGTGGCCTTAGCGACCTCTCGTGCCGTGCTCCGGTATTTTTGCCCTTTCCTCCAGCTTGAGGTGTGTTTTATATGGAAGTTTGGCTGCATGCTCTTATGTCTGCTCTACGTTCACCCTGCACTGACCGATCTTTCTGGTTTCCAGTCCCCAGATGCAACGTCCGGCCCGAAATACACAGAAGATGGTAGAACATCAGGTAAAAGTGTGAATACTTATGGAAGGTGTGGGGTAGAGTTACATGCGATCTATAAGACCAGAAAAATTATGACATCACGTGAAAACAAGATCACATGTAGGGCTGCTGGTGCAGGAGAGACACTGCGTCTCCTGCCTCTCTCCTGACTAGATTACATGTAGGGCTGCTGGTGCAGGGGAGACACTGCGTCTCCTGCCTCTCTCCTGACTAGATTACATGTAGGGCTGCTGGTGCAGGATAGACACTGCGTCTCCTGCCTCTCTCCTGACTAGATCACATGTAGGGCTGCTGGTGCAGGATAGACACTGCGTCTCCTGCCTCTCTCCTTACTAGATTACATGTAGGGCTGCTGGTGCAGGCGAGACACTGCGTCTCCTTCCTCTCTCCTGACTAGATTACATGTAGGGCTGCTGGTGCAGGGGAGACACTGCGTCTCCTGACTAGATTACATGTAGGGCTGCTGGTGCAGGGGAGAAGATGCGTCTCCTGCCTCTCCTGACTAGATTACATGTAGGGCTGCTGGTGCAGGAGAGACGATGCGTCTCCTGCCTCTCCTGACTAGATTACATGTAGGGCTGCTGGTGCAGGAGAGACACTGTGTCCCCTGCCTCTCTCCTGACTAGATTGCATGTAGGGCTGCTGGTGCAGGGGAGACGATGCGTCTCCTGCCTCTCTCCTGACTAGATTACATGTAGGGCTGCTGATGCAGGAGAGACACTGCGTCTCCTACCTCTCTCCTGACTAGATTACATGTAGGGCTGCTGGTGCAGGGGAGACGATGCGTCTCCTGCCTCTCCTGACTAGATTACATGTAGGGCTGCTGGTGCAGGGGAGACGATGCGTCTCCTGCCTCTCCTGACTAGATTACATGTAGGGCTGCTGGTGCAGGGGTGACACTGCGTCCCCTGCCTCTCTCCTGACTAGATTACATGTAGGGCTGCTGGTGCAGGGGAGACGATGCGTCTCCTGCCTCTCCTGACTAGATTACATGTAGGGCTGCTGGTGCAGGGGAGACGATGCGTCTCCTGCCTCTCCTGACTAGATTACATGTAGGGCTGCTGGTGCAGGGGATACACTGCCTCTCCTGACTAGATTACATGTAGGGCTGCTGGTGCAGGGGAGACCCTGCGTCCCCTGCCTCTCTCCTGACTAGATTACATGTAGGGCTGATGGTGCAGGGGAGACACTGCGTCTCCTGCCTCTCCTGACTAGATTACATGTAGGGCTGCTGGTGCAGGGGAGACGATGCGTCTCCTGCCTCTCCTGACTAGATTACATGTAGGGCTGCTGGTGCAGGGGTGACACTGCGTCCCCTGCCTCTCTCCTGACTAGATTACATGTAGGGCTGCTGGTGCAGGGGAGACGATGCGTCTCCTGCCTCTCCTGACTAGATTACATGTAGGGCTTCTGGTGCAGGGGAGACGATGCGTCTCCTGCCTCTCCTGACTAGATTACATGTAGGGCTGCTGGTGCAGGGGAGACACTGCGTCTCCTTCCTCTCTCCTGACTAGATTACATGTAGGGCTGCTGGTGCAGGGGAGACCCTGCGTCCCCTGCCTCTCTCCTGACTAGATTACATGTAGGGCTGATGGTGCAGGGGAGACACTGCGTCTCCTGCCTTTCTCCTGACTAGATTACATGTAGAGCTGCTGGTGCAGGGGAGACGCTGCGTCTCCTGCCTCTCTCCTGACTAGATTACATGTAGGGCTGCTGGTTCAGGGGAGACACTGCGTCTCCTTCCTCTCTCCTGACTAGATTACATGTAGGGCTGCTGGTTCAGGGGAGACACTGCGTCTCCTGCCTCTCTCCTGACTAGATTACATGTAGGGCTGCTGGTGCAGGGGAGACGATGCGTCTCCTGCCTCTCCTGACTAGATTACATGTAGGGCTGCTGGTGCAGGGGAGACGATGCGTCCCCTGCCTCTCTCCTGACTAGATTACATGTAGGGCTGCTGGTGCAGGATAGACACTGCGTCTCGTGCCTCTCCTGACTAGATTACATGTAGGGCTGCTGGTGCAGGGGAGACTATGCGTCTCCTGCCTCTCCTGACTAGATTACATGTAGGGCTGCTGGTGCAGGGGAGACACTGCCTCTCCTGCCTCTCCTGACTAGATTACATGTAGGGCTGCTGGTGCAGGGGAGACTATGCGTCTCCTGCCTCTCATGACTAGATTACATGTAGGGCTGCTGGTGCAGGGGAGACACTGCGTCTCCTGCCTCTCTCCTGACTAGATTACATGTAGGGCTGCTGGTGCAGGGGAGACGCTGCGTCTCCTCGGTCAGTCAGGAAATCATGGGGCGTTGCAGATACAGAATAAATGTGGGTCACGTCTCACAGCGGGGACCTGGGGTTCCTGATGACAGTTTTTTGTGCATTGAGGGAACCATAATACTAAGGGATAAGATGTGCGCGGTATAAAGATGTGCGCCATCCTGTGTGGTCACCTCTCCTCCGTATTATTGATGGGTGCAGGGTCTTCATTCATCTTTTTCTTCCTCTAATTCTCGTTGTGCTCTGTGACAGACTGAGCCTCTTCCTCTGCCCGTTCCTCTTCCTGGCAGCGTGGCATTCTGGGTAGGGATTACCGCTACTTTCTGCTGTGAGATCTCTGCATGGTGTGCAACTAACCGCGTTTTTGAGAATGAATTCACCGGCCGCATGTTCCTCCGGTGCAGATACGGGAATAACCTACATGGGGGGCTCATATTAGAATTGGGGATTGGTACTGGCACCCACCCATAGACAGTGGGGTAACAACAACAACCTGAGGAGAAATACTGATGTGCTGCACCTCGTGCCCCCCAACTGCATAGACAGACCTGGCCCCATTTCTCATGTCCCCCCCCCCCCCCACTTTGTGCCCCATATCTTACCGTTTTCTCTCATTGACAGCGCCATGTGGCTTAGAGGAAGCAGAGGGGCGGCAGAAAGAAGCTGTGGAAGAATTCGAGGATGAACAGGAAGACCCCATCCCAGCCCCCAACTCATCCGCACTGGAGGAAATGGCCAATTACAGCAACAAGCGGAAGCTGCGGCACACGCGGCGGAGCCTAGAGACCGCCGTCCCCACCTAGGAGGTCGTCCTCACACTCAGCCAGCACTGTGAACACTCACTGTATACACAGACTGCACGTCCAGGGGGAGCACAAGACTCCGCCCCCTGCGCAGATCTGTGCTGAGCCAAGCCGGACGTCCAGCTCCAATCATAGACCCTGAGACGCCCGCTCACCCCCTGCTGGATATTTTGGGGTTCTTGCCGCATTCTCCCTGCTCGGTGGGGGGGACACGGACTGATTACAGCTTCTGGTGCTTTTCGCTCTGTCTTTGGTGGCAGTTTCACAATATTCGCACGTTGGGTCGGAGCAGAAGGAGCGACGGGAAGTAACTAGATAGGAAACGTTAACCAGCAGCTCCCGGTCTCCCCCGCTGTGCTGAATGGGGGGGGGGACGTTTTATGCCATTTTAGAGACTGTTGTCATTGGGTTTTCAATCAGTAAACCCAAATAAAAAACTTGGGGAGGGGGAGGGGATCGTGGTCTGAGAAATTATCTTAAAATTTGTATATAATCTGCTTCTTGCTGCGGGACGGGGCCGCACTAGGCATTACTTGCCGGGGGCCGCACTAGGCATTACTTGCCGGGGGCCGCACTAGGCATTACTTGCCGGGGGCCGCACTAGGCATTACTTGCCGGGGGCCACACTAGGCATTACTTGCCGGGGGCCGTGGTGCAGGTACCTGGGGGTGGTCTCTGTGGGGATTCTCAGACCTATTACGGGGATGGCCTCGGTGGGATCTCTTCCAGTATGTAGGGAGCAATACCGGGACTGCTCGGAGCGTGGGCCGCTGGGTCTGTTTTTAGAGGGGTGGTTTTTAAGCGGGGTCATTTTTTTGTTTTTACCCCTGTGTGGCGACTCTTTGTATCTGATTTTATAGCCGCGCGTAGCGTAGACGAGTCTTCCAATTCTCTTGTAACTTTTTTTCTAAGAATTTTTGAAGAGGTTCCCTCGCCCAAGATCAGGGCAGATGGAGGTGACCGCGATTATTTTTTAACATTTTTTATTTGTATGACAAAATGTTGTGTGTGAGATAGCAGAGGTGTCAGTGACTGCGTGAGGAGGGTAAAAGGGTTGGGGGTAGATGTGACCGCATGGGGGATGTATATTTATGGGTGACTGAGATTATTTATAGTGTGTGAGTGCGGGCAGAGGACATGGCATTAAAAATGAAGCAGCTTTGTAAATAGTCTGGATTAAAAATCTGCTCCAGTTTTGTGTACACAGCTCATGTGCAGACCAATGTGTCTCTATGGTTACAGACTACAAACAAACCGTGTGTAGTCTGATCTGCTGTCGTGTGTTTCTCCATCTCTCGTCCCCTCTCCTCGTTTCTGTAGATCATCTAGAAGAGGAGTAACCCCGGACTGCAGGATCAGACTACACAGGGCTTGTTTGCAGTCTGTAACCATGGAAACACAATTCTGCATAGGAGCTGCGTGCATAGAATAAGGTTATTGATTCGGACTGTTTGTAGAGTTGATTCTTATTTTAGATGCATTAAAGCAATACAAAAATAAATACTTCAAAAAGTCTACACGCCCCTTAACGATTTCCTCTGCTGGGTCCCAACCGCAGCCTCCACCACGGCGGGGCTCGTCTATGAAGCTTAGTGTAGGTGAGTGCATGCAGGGATGAGGGCTAGGGGGCGCTATTGCAGGGTCTTTCTGCTTGTTTGTCTGATCGCTCCTGTCCGAGATCTCAATTCTTTTTCTGCGTTTTTTTGGGGGAATATTTTATTCGAAGGTCAAATTATAAAGAAGAAAAATTGGGGAATCTTTTTTGCATGTTTTTATGTTCTTGCAACGTTTTTTTTGCCTTTTCTGCTCTTCGTGCCGGCGGAGCGGAGGTTGGCTCTCCAGCTGTGGTGACACTACAACTCTTCAGTATTTTATGTTAGGGCCTGCTGGGAGTTGTAGATTTGCTGTAACTGAAGACCACTCTTGTAGGGGTTAATATATCGCCCATCATTCCTCCTGCCTCCCCCGGCCATCGCGCGATTTTCTGATCCGCTAATTTTCGGGGCCATAGAATACAGTGGACGATCATTAAATCAAATCGTGAAACGGACCAATCAGTTAACCCCGTGTATCCTGACGGCTGGAAGACCAGCAAATGCGAGACGCTGGAATTTGGTGAATCTACCAAATCCCCCCCCCCCCTCCCCCCCCCCCTTGGGCCATTGCCGATGAGACCCCCAACTCTGTAGACTGGATAGATGCAACCTTTAAAAATCTCCCATGACGCATCACTGCCAGCTGCTTTCCTGGGTGGAGCTTAGTGACCACATGACTGCCCCGGACAACTGACGTCTGTAGAGAAATAACTGGAGTGGGTGGAGTCTGACAACTACGTGTTCTCACCAACTGCTACAATGTAACAACCTCCGGACTGTAGCGGGAACTACAAGAGGTGCAAAGACCGTGCGGGGGAGGGGGTTATACACACTGGGGGGGGGGGGGGATAGTGAGAAATTCTTCATCTGTCTAAAGCGACTCCGGGCCCGGATGACATAATTGCTTTGCACGATTTAGATTTTTGGGATTCCACGGCCACCAGGACACACGGAGTTAATAGATCTACTTGGTCGGAGATTGGATTTTTGTAGAGATGCGCCACCCATTGTGTCGGGGGCCACAGGGGGCGATGTGTCGGGGGCCGCGGGGGGGCGATGTGTCGGGGGCCGCGGGGGGGCGATGTGTCGGGGGCCGCGGGGGGCGATGTGTCGGGGGGCCTCCACTCTCGGGTTTTATGTATTTGGCGTTAGTTTGTTGCCGTTACGAGGTGCGTTGCGAATGTATTGACACCCAGGATCTAGATTCCCTCCGCACCCAACTGCCACTGAAGAGGTGAGAGGCGGCCGCCCCCTGCGTGGTGCCTTATTGCAGCCGTGGACCAGGCGTGTGATGACGATGGCGCCTGATGTTACGGACGTTGCGTCTCCTCCGCCCCAGGGCTTTTCTATGAATTATTACTGAGCTGATTTGGACGCCTCACATATCGGGGCGAGGGTTTTGGGTCTTTCTCCGCCTCTTCTTGGGCACTAAATGTTGGAGGCGTCGGGGAAAGACTCTGAAGGCTGTAACTAGTGATATTTGTACAACCAAAGAACTTTATTTTGTGGCTCACAAACAATAAAGTTTACTTTACATTACACAAGTGGTCTGCAATTACATCAGGTCTCCTACTCCAGTCACATCCAGAGCTGCCGTCACAATTCTGCAATTACATCAGGTCTCCTGCTCCAGTCACATCCAGAGCTGCCGTCACAATTCTGCAATTACATCAGGTCTCCTGCTCCAGTCACATCCACAGCTGCCGTCACAATTCTGCTGTTACATTGTCTTCTTCTCCAGTCACATCCAGAGCTGCTGTCACAATTCTGCTGTTACATTGTCTTCTACTCCTGTCACATCCAGAGCTGCCGTCACAATTCTGCGGTTACTTCATGTCTTCTACTGCAATCACATTCAGAGCTGAAATCGCAATTCTGCTAGTTTCCCTGTTGGCATAATATCACATCGCTGTCTTGCCGGAGCTGCTGCCCTGAAATGTGAATCGCCGTTCTAGAGGTTTGCTTTATGGCGTCCATGTGACCTATTGACGTGTATGGGAGAGTGTTGTGGGCATGCTCTGTGATCCGATCCTCTTTATTCAGCCTGATTATTGGGGTGTTACCTCTTATTGTGTCCCCGCCCTCTTATGAAAATAAACATGATTAGAACTACACAATAGGTCATTTTCTGACCACCAGTAGAATCAAGAATGCAGCTCTGGATGTGACTGGAGTATAATCAGCAGTAGATAAGTTAAGTATTTATAGAATAACTTCGTATTATGTGAAGATTATTTGTGGGCAGGTAAAAAAACAAAAAAAACGTCCTCGACCGCGTTTCAACCATAGTCTGTTGCACTGCACGGTCTGAGCACCAGAGGGCGCCCCCATCATTACCACTCAATAGGATTAGATTTTAATTGTATTTATTTGGTTGGGGCTTCGAGACCCCCCAAAACCTTCATCGTGTCGTTTCCTGCCCGGCTTCACTCCGACTCTCGGGAGATTTTTGTGGTTTTTCTTACAGTGGACGCGTTATTCCTGATTATGGATCCAGTATACCCCCCCCCTATATCCCCCAATATGAATGTTTGGGGGGGGGGGGGGTTTGCTTATTTTCAAGCCTCTGTTCTTCATTTACGTCCCATCTCCCCCCTCAATCATGCGGCTCCCCCTGGGGGCAAACACTGGCGCTCCCTCCCAGCTGCCCGGCCGCACCCAGTATACAACCTGTTGTCCCTGTTACCAGGTATAACAACACTGGCGGCTCCACCCAGGCCGGAGTTCGCTTCCCTTAACCCCTGAGCTGCTGGAGAGCTCGGCTTCTATTACTGGTCCAGTGGAACCAGCACCGTTTAACCCTTCCAGCCCCGTTGTGGTTTGTTTTTTTCTTTATTTCACACTTTTTGGCCTTCAACTTTTAAAAACCACAAATGATAAATAATTAAGATCCCGAAAGAAGCTGCGAATAATGACGCTGACACAAGTGCGTTATTACCGCCAAAGACGGAAGTCGTCTGTGTTGTGGCGGCGCTTCGCCGGGGGCTCCTGATATCTATAGACGCAGCTCTTGGAACATTTCTCGGATCTGTTTCTTTAAGAGAAGCTCCTTCACCTGCGTTTTGTGGTCGGGCTGCTTCCTGCCGCATCATCGCCTTAGTCCATGGACGCAGCGTCTGGTTATTAATCAGATATTGCAAGCGCAACGTCACCTCTGTCGTCACTGCATAGAAAGATCAGACACTCTGGAAAGCCTCTGCTTTACTGATCCCTTGTTGTCTTACTCCAGTTACATCTGGAGCTGCATTCACAATTCTGCTATTACATCATGTCTTATACTCCACTCACATCCAGAGCTGCAGTCAAAATTCCGCAGTTCTATCATGTCTTATACTCCACTCACACCCAGAGCTGCAGTCAAAATTCTGCCGTTCTATCATGTCTTATGCCTCAGTCACATCCAGAGCTGCATTGGGTTATCACTCGGTGCTTGTGTGGTTTTGAGCTGCCAGGTGTGAACCTGTCATTAAGAATAACTGGATGAACTTTTCTCCAGGACGTTAATATTGCTGCTCCGGATAGTTCATCAGTATTTGATGGGTGTTGGTCTGACCCCCGGCTCCCCTGTCTATCAGCGGACTGATGGGGCCCCTGTGGTCCAGTGAGCGCCGCGTCCCCTTCATTGTAGCACTGGCGGTGGCCATACATATGATGGGACACGGCGATCACTGGACCACAGGGGCCCCATCACTCCGCTGATAGACGGAGGGGGGGGGGGGGGGTATTCCTCATCCGGGACAATTACTCGGACACCGTATAGGTGGATCCAGCTTTACTTTAGGAACTACAACTCTCATCTAACCAGAACTATAACTTGTGCCGCACGTCCTCCGATCCGTCTCGGTTTTATTTTCTGCAGATTTTACATTCTTGGTAACAAGTTTGTTCTTGTTTAAATAATTTTAAAGAAAAATGTGATGACGTCGGAGGCCGAGCTTCCCCATCATAACTCCCAGCTGAGAGGGGCACCGAGTCCTACAGATAAGCCCATTACTACAACTCTCAACATTCTGCATACTGGCTCCTGCGGCTTATGTATCTAACCGCACAATAAATTGCAACTCTCAGAATTCTCCGTTCAGGATGCTACATGTTTCTACCTGATCCTTCACTGTACTACAACTCTCAGCATCCTTGGTGCAGGGTCCTACAGACAAGAGTGCCACCAATCTATCCACTCAACCTTTCCATAAACTACAACTCTGAGCATCCTTCATGCAAGGACTAATGGGCAAAACCACTGCCCCTGTATCTACCTGACCCATCTATGTACTACAACTCTAAGCATCATCCATAGAAAGTACTACAGACAAGATCACTGACCCATCTATGTACTACAACTCTAAGCATCATCCATAGAGAGTATTACAGACAAGATCACTGCCCATGTATCTATTCAACCCTTCAAAATACTACAACTCACAGCATCCTCAATACAGAGAGAAGAGTGCAACTTATATATCTAACCCCTCCATGGACTAACTCTCAGCATCCTTGACACCGACTCCAACAGTTTATGTATCTATCGAACCTCTACATGGACTATAACTCTCAGCCTCCTCCATGTGTAATTTCCGGTGGTCTCTCACTTTTCTAGGGGTCTCTGATTTCTCGGATATGAACTAATTGGGACTGAAAAATTAAAAAGAAAAAAGTGAAACATTCCGATAACTTATCACTTGTTAGACCAGCGTCGTCATAATATTCTGCTCAGCCAGTTCTTAGCGCCCTTATACACGGACCAATGATCGGGCAAACGAGCGCTAATATGAGTAAATAGAGCGGCCGATAAACGAGCAAACGATCACTCATCATCTGATTATATAGTTAATGCAGCAAAAAATATTATCGGTGTCGGCAGCAAATCCCCCTGTGTAAACCACAACGTGCTGCCGACATGGTGGAAATGTATGGAGACGGGCGATCATCCCCAGACACTACTGATCATAGCTCCTTGCGAAAGGATTAAACGAGCGCCGATCAACCAGCCGTCTCCTATCAGACCGTGTAACAGGATCGTTTTAGTTCTCCTGGTCATTTCCACTATAGCAGATTAGGCCCAACTACAACCACTATCAGCCAAGAGCAATAGATAGTATTCACTTTCCTACAGTCATCCTCCCCCAGCCTGACATGTCTGATAACAGAGAACAATAGATTGTATTCACTTTCCTACAGTCATCCTCCCCAGCCTGACATGTCTGATAACAGAGAACAATAGATTGTATTCACCTGTCCTACAGTCATCCTCCCCAGCCTGACATGTCTGATAACAGAGAACAATAGATTGTATTCACCTGTCCTACAGTCATCCTCCCCCCAGCCTGACATGTCTGATAACAGAGAACAATAGATTGTATTCACCTGTCCTACAGTCATCCTCCCCAGCCTGACATGTCTGATAACAGAGAACAATAGATTGTATTCACCTGTCCTACAGTAATTCTCCCCCCAGCCTGACGTGTCTGATAACAGAGAACAATATATTGTATTCACCTGTCCTACAGTCATCCTCCCCAGCCTGACATGTCTGATAACAGAGAACAATAGATTGTATTCCCCTGTCCTACAATCATCCTCCCCCGGCCTGACATGTCTGATAACAGAGAACAATAGATTGTATTCACCTGTCCTACAGTCATCCTCCCCAGCCTGACATGTCTGATAACAGAGAACAATAGATTGTATTCACCTGTCCTACAGTCATCCTCTCCCAGCCTGACATGTCTGATAACAGAGAACAATAGATTGTATTCCCCTGTCCTACAATCATCCTCCCCCGGCCTGACATGTCTGATAACAGAGAACAATAGATTGTATTCACCTGTCTTACAGTCATCCTCTCCCAGCCTGACATGTCTGATAACAGAGAACAATAGATTGTATTCACCTGTCTTACAGTCATCCTCCCCCAGCCTGACATGTCTGATAACAGAGAACAATAGATTGTATTCACCTGTCCTACAGTCATCCTCCCCAGCCTGACATGTCTGATAACACAGAACAATAGATTATATTCTCCTGTCCTACAGTCATCCTCCCCCCAGCCTGACATGTCTGATAACAGAGAACAATAGATTGTATTCACCTGTCCTACAGTCATCCTCCCCCAGCCTGACATGTCTAATAACAGATAACAATAGAAGTTATTTAGCTGCACAGTACATGGTGCGGACAGGACAGGGGTGTATTGTCTAGGCCCCCACAGGTTGGAGAATGTTCTAGAATCTTGCAGCGTCTGCTCCGTGTTTCTCTGGGCCGGGCAGTGTCAGACTCTTCCATGTAAGGGAAATGGGTTATTTTTATATTCTGCTCCGATTCTCTGATTCTCAGCTGTGATTTGGTTCTGGGCCAGAAGATCTTCATTGCAAAGAAGCAGCAGAGAGACCGGATCCACGGCAGAGTCACAGCAGAATTTCAGGCAGGAGCCAAGATTTAATAATAGAACAGACACAGCGGTAACGCAGACAGGAGCCACGTCAGAGTCACAGCGGTAACGCAGACAGGAGCCACGGCAGTCACATAAGAAGCGCAGACAGAAGCCACGCTGGCAGAACAGGTGAAAGTTCTAGGGGTCTACAAATGCCGATAAGACCTACAACCTTCAACGAGGATCAAGATTATTTCACCCGGATTCAGCAAATTCTTAACAAGTGCTCATTCACCTTAACGACCTTGACGATCTCTACAAGAGAACATAGCGGAATAGAAGACGCAAATATCATCAGCCGAAAGTCAATTGAAGGCTACAATGTCTACTACGGATTACAACGATTTTGATGGCAAATTAAAATCCATTCTCAATACAAACAGGCGTGAAAGGGAAAAGTTCCAGAGACCTGGATGACTACAGCGATCATAGTCTACAGATGGCAAGAAGGATGTAAGAACCACACGTGGAGGCCAATACAACTCATCCGGATCGTCTCATCCAGGATCCGGCGGTGAGGGGCAGGGGTTCTACCAACAAAGAGCATACAGCAATAGTTTTTTAGGACAACGTCGGGGCAGATGCCCTAGAAGAGGACGAGGAGAGGTGGGAAACAAAACGGAGGAAGCCAATCGAACCATGGAGACCCCAACACCACAATCATTAGTTGTGAATGGGTCCTGCTCAACTACTACTTCTCCAGAAGGGCCTTTCTTTTTGCCCATCTTATAGATACGATTTATTCCAGCTTTAAAGGACCTAAATCGTCTCTACAGATCCCTCCGCCTCCGGCTTTATTTCTCTGGCATGGAGGAATCCTGAAGAAACGAGGAGATAACGACTATTACCCCCAGAATCACCTCCAGAGACTTGGGCCTGAGAAACAAAATTTTCTTCTCTCCTCCCAAGAACTTGAGACATTCAATGATCTAGTTTACAGGGATGTGGACAGATTTCATCATGACTTTGGATCGGGCCATTTTAAATGTCAGGCCAATGTGAGTAGTCTGGATAGACCGGCCTTATTTTCCCTTACTGGGGATAAGGATTTAGTCGTCAAACCTGCAGACAAAGGGGGAGCCATTGTGGTTATGGATAGATCTACCTATTTTAGTGAGATTTGCAGGATACCTCCGTCTACCTACCTACCTGTCAGTCAGGACCCCACCCACACTATTGCACATAAGATCAACGATGTTCTAGAGAAGCACGTGCGTGAGGGCACCATAGACCAGGGCACAGCTACCCTCCTGACCAACAGATACCCAGTCATCCCAGTGTTTTACACTCTACCAAAGATACATAAGGGCCTGATCATCCACCGGGCCGCCCCATTGTGGCTTCAACAGACTCCATCTTTTCACCCCTCTCGAGGTTCATGGAAAAAGTACTCACACCATTCATGAAAAATACGAGATCTTTCCTACTGGATACATCTAGTTTCCTCGGGGCCAGACATACATTTAATAAGCTACCAAGCTACCCCATTCCAGTCACGTGATGTGTGTCGTCTATATACCTCAATTGAGCGTCACAAGGGGATAACGGCAGTTAGGGAGAGTCTGACCAACGGGGGGAAAGACACCAAAATGATAGACCTTAGCACAGATCTCCTTACCATCATCCTGACCGAGAACTACTCCCTCTTTGAGGATGATCTCTTTATCCAGCAACGAGGCACCACCTTACGCCAACGGCTTTATGGCATACTTTGAGGAACATTTAATGTATCCGGATACGAATTTCAGGGAGCATGTTTTGATATGGAGATGATATATAGACGATATCTTCTGCTTATGGCACGGCGCCATCAAGGCACTGCTAGAATTCACCACCTATCTCAATAGCATTTGGCCAGAACTGTAATTCACTTTGAACCATGACACGTCTAAAATCAATTTCCTTGATACTTTAGTCATCAAGGACGACACTGGTCATCTGAGTACGGATCTGATCACTAAAGAGACCGACAGAAACAGTCTGTTTCGTTATATCAGTTATCACCCCTTGGCTACCAAAAAAATCACTGCCCAAGTCCCAGTACAATCGAGTTTCCAGAATAGTGGATGACCGTGACACAAGGGCTGATAGAACTGCAACCACGACCAGAAATTAGGAGACCGAGGCTTCCCCACAAAAACACTACCGGAAGCCCAACAAACCGCAATCAATGTAAGAACAATGGAGAAACCTAAACACATTCCATTCATACACGTATCACCCGTGTTCTTATAAAATCCACCACATTATCCAGAAACACAGGCCCCTTCTGAGCGAAGCCTATCCTCTATGATTATTCACAACGCCTGTCCTCTGTGATTGTTCACAACGCCTGTCCTCTGTGATTGTTCACAATGCCTGTCCTCTATGATTATTCACAACGCCTGTCCTCTGTGATTGTTCACAATGCCTGTCCTCTATGATTATTCACAACGCCTGTCCTCTGTGATTGCTCACAACGCCTGTCCTCTGTGATTGTTCACAACGCCTGTCCTCTGTGATTGTTCACAACGCCTGTCCTCTGTGATTGTTCACAACGCCTGTCCTCTGTGATTGTTCACAATGCCTGTCCTCTATGATTATTCACAACGCCTGTCCTCTGTGATTGCTCACAACGCCTGTCCTCTGTGATTGTTCACAACGCCTGTCCTCTGTGATTGCTCACAACGCCTGTCCTCTATGATTATTCACAACGCCTGTCCTCTGTGATTGTTCACAACGCCTGTCCTCTGTCATTGTTCACAACGCCTGTCCTCTGTGATTGTTCACAACGTCTGTCCTCTATGATTATTCACAACGCCTGTCCTCTGTGATTGTTCACAACGCCTGTCCTCTATCATTATTCACAACGCCTGTCCTCTGTGATTGCTCACAACGCCTGTCCTCTATGATTATTCACAACGCCTGTCCTCTGTGATTGTTCACAACGCCTGTCCTCTATCATTATTCACAACGCCTGTCCTCTGTGATTGCTCACAACGCCTGTCCTCTATGATTATTCACAACGCCTGTCCTCTATGATTATTCACAACGCCTGTCCTCTGTGATTATTCACAACGCCTGTCCTCTGTGATTGTTCACAACGCCTGTCCTCTGTGATTGTTCACAACGCCTGTCCTCTGTGATTATTCACAACGTCTGTCCTCTGTGATTGTTCACAACGCCTGTCCTCTGTGATTGCTCACAACGCCTGTCCTCTGTGATTGTTCACAACGCCTGTCCTCTGTGATTGTTCACAACGCCTGTCCTCTGTGATTGTTCACAACGCCTGTCCTCTGTGATTATTCACAACGCCTGTCCTCTGTGATTGTTCACAACGCCTGTCCTCTGTGATTGTTCACAACGCCTGTCCTCTGTGATTGTTCACAACGCCTGTCCTCTGTGATTGTTCACAACGCCTGTCCTCTGTGATTGTTCACAACGCCTGTCCTCTGTGATTGTTCACAACGCCTGTCCTCTGTGATTGTTCACAACGCCTGTCCTCTGTGATTGTTCACAACGCCTATTGGATTGTACTTACACCCCTCTCAACTCCGTTCCATGCCCCCTGACTGATACATTAGTATTGATGACATCATGACAACGACAGTCATGACTATTGCGTCTACGTCGCCTGTCATCATCTTCGCCACCACTAGAATAGTCCCGTTACTTAGTAGCACGGACTACACACGCACACAATACCGCCCACATCAACAGTGACGTAGGTTAACACGCCTATAGCATCACCCATACGCGGCTTATGAGGAGCCACCCAGCATAATAAAATTAGCGCCAATACTAGCGGCTAGCCGCCATTCTGAACAGAGCGCCAACTACAGGATACACCAGTTCCCAGGAATTTTCAGGTGTGACCTCGATACTTTGATAGATCTACTTCTATTCTACATACATATTTATACAGAACTGTTGCCAACTTGGCCTCAGCTTTGCATCAACAGGATATTTTCTGACTACACATCGTTTAACCGCTTCCCGACCGCCCACAGTAAATTCACGTCGGCGCTCGCTGGGCTCTGTGTCTCGGAGTAGCGCTGACACCCGGATCGCACTGTAAACCCCTGCCTCTGGTCCCGGAGCCATGATCAGGAACTGATTGGTTCAGGTACCGATCATGTGATCGCAGGGAGAGTTTTTTGTAGCAACAAACTGGAAAGTTTATTGCTGCAACCAACTTTCCCGGGGACCGATTGCGGGTGCTGCCGTTGGTTGTCACGGCAAAACCGGAGGATTTTTTATAAAAGTGTAAAAATAAGTTACAAAAACAAAAAATGCTTTTCTTCCAATAATAAGTCTTTTATTATAGGGAAAAAATGAAACCGTTAACGTACACATCTGGTATCACCGCGTTCCTAACGACCCAAACGATAAAAATATATTTTTTTTTCCGCACGGTGAACAACGCAAAAAAAAAATGTAAAAACAAATGCCAGAATCACTATTTTTTTTGGTCACCAACCCTCCCAAAATATGGAATAAAAACTGATCAAAAAGTCGCATGTACCCTAAAATAGTACCAATAAAAACTACAACCCGTCCCGCAAAAAACAAGCCCTTACACAGCGTTTTTGACATAAAAAAATAAAGAAGTTCTGGATCTCCGAATATGGCGACACAAAAAAGAAATTATTTTATAGAAAAGTGATTTTTTTTTTTGCACAAATACCACAAAACATAAAAAAAGATATACATTTGGTATCGCCGTAATCGTACCGACCCGCAGAATAAAGTAAAATTGTCATTCATAACGCACGGTGAACGCCGTAAAAGGACAAAAAACATTGTCAGAATTTGATTTTTGTCACCTTGCTTGCCAAAAAAAGAAATAAAAAGTGATCAAAAAATCGCATGTACCACATAATGGTACCAATAAAAAGTAAAGATTGTAAAGCAACAAATAACACGGCTCCGGGGGAGAAAAAATGAAGAAGCTCTCAGAATATGGCGACAGAAATTGTGCAGAGTGTCCAGAAGCGGATAAGATCGGGCGCCATTTATCAGTGCGACGCCGGCCACATATCTGCAGATTATTATTTATTTACCCCATTATTATACCCTCTTATTATACCCTCTTATTATACCCTGATGTACTCCTCACATATTACACATACCCTGATGTACCCCTCACATATTACATATATCCTGATGTACTCCTCACATATTACATATAACCTGATGTACTCCTCACATATTACATATATCCTGATGTACTCCTCACATATTACATATACCCTGATGTACTCCTCACATATTACATATATCCTGATGTACTCCTCACACATTACATATACCCTGATGTACTCCTCACACATTACACATACCCTGATGTACTCCTCACATATTACATATATCCTGATGTACTCCTCACATATTACATATACCCTGATGTACTCCTCACATATTACATATACCCTGATGTACTCCTCACATATTACATATATCCTGATGTACTCCTCACATATTACATATATCCTGATGTACTCCTCACATATTACATATACCCTGATGTACTCCTCACATATTACATATATCCTGATGTACTCCTCACACATTACATATATCCTGATGTACTCCTCACATATTACATATATCCTGATGTACTCCTCACATATTACATACACCCTGATGTACTCCTCACATATTACATATACCCTTATGTACTCCTCACATATTACATATATCCTGATATACTCCTCACATATTACATATACCCTGATGTACTGCTCACATATTACATATATCCTGATGTACTCCTCACATATTACATATACCCTGATGTACTCCTCACATATTACATATATCCTGATGTACTCCTCACATATTACATATACCCTGATGTACTCCTCACAGATTACATATACCCTGATGTACTCCTCACATATTACATATATCCTGATGTACTCCTCACATATTGCATATATCCTGATGTACTCCTCACATATTACATATATCCTGATGTACTCCGCACATATTACATATACCCTGATGTACTCCTCACATATTACATATATCCTGATGTACTCCTCACATATTACATATACACTGATGTACTCCTCACATATTACATATAACCTGATGTACTCCTCACATATTACATATATCCTGATGTACTCCTCACATATTACATATACCCTGATGTACTCCTCACATATTACATATAACCTGATGTACTCCTCACATATTACATATATCCTGATGTACTCCTCACATATTACATATATCCTGATGTACTCCTCACATATTACATATATCCTGATGTACTCCTCACATATTACATATACCCTGATGTGCTCCTCACATATTACATATATCCTGATGTACTCCTCACATATTACATATATCCTGATGTACTCCGCACATATTATATATACCCTGATGTACTCCTCACAGATTACATATACCCTGATGTACTCCTCACAGATTACATATACCCTGATGTACTCCTCACATATTACATATCCTGATGTACTCCTCACATATTACACATACCCTGATGTACTCCTCACATGTTACATATATCCTGATGTTCTCCTCACATATTACATATATCCTGATGTACTCCTCACATATTACATATACCCTGATGTACTCCTCACATATTACACATATCCTGATGTACTCCTCACATATTACATATATCCTAATGTACTCCTCACATATTACATATACCCTGATGTACTCCTCACATATTACATATACCCTGATGTACTCCTCACATATTACATATACCCTGATGTACTCCTCACATATTACATATACCCTGATGTACTCCTCACATATTACATATACCCTGATGTACTCCTCACATATTACACATATCCTGATGTACTCCGCACATATTACATATACCCTGATGTACTCCTCACATATTACACATATCCTGATGTACTCCTCACATATTACATATACCCTGATGTACTACTCACATATTACATATACCCTGATGTACTCCTCACATATTACATATATCCTGATGTACTCCTCACATATTACATATACACTGATGTACTCCTCACAGATTACATATACCCTGATGTACTCCTCACATATTACATATATCCTGATGTACTCCGCACATATTACATATACCCTGATGTACTCCTCACATATTACATATACCCTGATGTACTCCTCACATATTACACATATCCTGATGTACTCCTCACATATTACACATATCCTGATGTACTCCTCACATATTACATATACCCTGATGTACTCCTCACATATTACATATACACTGATGTACTCCTCACAGATTACATATACCCTGATGTACTCCTCACATATTACATATACCCTGATGTACTCCTCACATATTACATATACCCTGATGTACTCCTCACATATTACATATATCCTGATGTACTCCTCACATATTACATATACCCTGATGTACTCCTCACATATTACATATACCCTGATGTACTCCTCACATATTACATATACCCTGATGTACTCCTCACATATTACATATATCCTGATGTACTCCTCACATATTACATATACCCTGATGTACTCCTCACATATTACATATTACATATACCCTGATGTACTCCTCACATATTACATATATCCTGATGTACTCCTCACATATTACATATACCCTGATGTACTCCTCACATATTACACATATCCTGATGTACTCCTCACATATTACATATATCCTGATGTACTCCTCACATATTACATATACCCTGATGTACTCCTCACATATTACATATACCCAGATGTACTCCTCACATATTACATATATCCTGATGTACTCCTCACATATTACATATATCCTGATGTACTCCTCACATATTACATATACCCTGATGTACTCCTCACATATTACATATATCCTGATGTACTCCTCACATATTACATATATCCTGATGTACTCCTCACATATTACATATACCCTGATGTACTCCTCACATATTACATATATCCTGATGTACTCCTCACACATTACATATATCCTGATGTACTCCTCACATATTACATATATCCTGATGTACTCCTCACATATTACATATACCCTGATGTACTCCTCACATATTACATATACCCTGATATACTCCTCACATATTACATATATCCTGATGTACTACTCACATATTACATATACCCTGATGTACTCCTCACATATTACATATACCCTGATGTACTCCTCACATATTACATATACCCTGATGTACTCCTCACATATTACATATCCCCTGATGTACTCCTCACATATTACATATACCCTGATGTACTCCTCACATATTACATATATCCTGATGTACTCCTCACATATTACATATATCCTGATGTACTCCTCACATATTACATATACCCTGATGTACTCCTCACATATTACATATACCCTGATGTACTCCTCACATATTACATATACCCTGATGTACTCCTCACATATTACATATACCCTGATGTACTCCTCACATATTACATATACCCTGATATACTCCTCACATATTACATATATCCTGATGTACTACTCACATATTACATATACCCTGATGTACTCCTCACATATTACATATATCCTGATGTACTCCTCTCATATTACATATACCCTGATGTACTCCTCACATATTACATATATCCTGATGTACTCCTCACATATTACATATATCCTGATGTACTCCTCACAGATTACATATATACCCTGATGTACTCCTCACAGCTTACATATACCCTGATGTACTCCTCACATATTACATATATCCTGATGTACTCCGCACATATTACATATACCCTGATGTACTCCTCACATATTACATATACCCTGATGTACTCCTCACATATTACATATACCCTGATGTACTCCTCACATATTACATATACCCTGATGTACTCCTCACATATTACATATATCCTGATGTACTCCTCACATATTACATATATCCTGATGTACTCCTCACATATTACATATATCCTGATGTACTCCTCACATATTACATATACCCTGATGTACTCCTCACATATTACATATATCCTGATGTACTCCTCACACATTACATATATCCTGATGTACTCCTCACATATTACATATATCCTGATGTACTCCTCACATATTACATATACCCTGATGTACTCCTCACATATTACATATACCCTGATGTACTCCTCACATATTACATATCCCCTGATGTACTCCTCACATATTACATATACCCTGATGTACTCCTCACATATTACATATATCCTGATGTACTCCTCACATATTACATATACCCTGATGTACTCCTCACATATTACATATACCCTGATGTACTCCTCACATATTACATATACCCTGATGTACTCCTCACATATTACATATATCCTGATGTACTCCTCACATATTACATATATCCTGATGTACTCCTCACATATTACATATATCCTGATGTACTCCTCACATATTACATATACCCTGATGTACTCCTCACATATTACATATACCCTGATGTACTCCTCACATATTACATATACCCTGATGTACTCCTCACATATTACATATACCCTGATGTACTCCTCACATATTACATATATCCTGATGTACTCCTCACATATTACATATATCCTGATGTACTCCTCACATATTACATATATCCTGATGTACTCCTCACATATTACATATACCCTGATGTACTCCTCACATATTACATATATCCTGATGTACTCCTCACACATTACATATATCCTGATGTACTCCTCACATATTACATATATCCTGATGTACTCCTCACATATTACATATACCCTGATGTACTCCTCACATATTACATATACCCTGATGTACTCCTCACATATTACATATACCCTGATGTACTCCTCACATATTACATATACACTGATGTACTCCTCACATATTACATATACCCTGATGTACTCCTCACATATTACATATCCCCTGATGTACTCCTCACATATTACATATACCCTGATGTACTCCTCACATATTACATATATCCTGATGTACTCCTCACATATTACATATACCCTGATGTACTCCTCACATATTACATATACCCTGATGTACTCCTCACATATTACATATACCCTGATGTACTCCTCACATATTACATATATCCTGATGTACTCTGCACATATTACATATATCCTGATGTACTCCTCACATATTACATATACCCTGATGTACTCCTCACATATTACATATACCCTGATGTACTCCTCACATATTACATATACCCTGATGTACTCCTCACATATTACATATATCCTGATGTACTCCTCACATATTACATATACCCTGATGTACTCCTCACATATTACATATACCCTGATGTACTCCTCACATATTACATATAC